>NC_041399.2:200243425-200503425 GCF_900747795.2 Erpetoichthys calabaricus
AGTTTAAGTTGGAGACTTGTAGATCGTCTAATTCGTGTTGCCATCAGGGAAAAGTAGTGTTTCTTCCCAATGAAGAGGCATATCCGGGAGAATGAAAAGATTTGTTGTTTGGTGAAAGTGAAATCCACAAACACTGCAGGCAAAATATCCGAATAATCTGTTTGCATTCGCATCATTCAATGTTCAGAACGCAGATTTACATGATTCAGGACCATACACAATGAGAATCTGTGGTCCCGTAAGAATTAAAGCTAATGCAAGTTTAATTTTGAAGAAACCACAGTTCGGTCAGGTTTATATTTATGACTACAGAGTAGCAGTGCAACATAGAATCGAAAGAGTTACATGATCGGACGTATTAGAAATTCTACAACCAATAATAGATACAAATCCATGTGTCCAAAAGTATTTCACTTTACATGAAATTTATGTGCAAAACATGGACAAAGAAGTTTTCTTGGATTTTGGATTTGTTGCGCAGGCAGAGGGGTTGGTGAGCAGGGGGCGAAGTGTGTGTGTGTGTGTGTGTATATATATATATATATATATATATATATATATATATATATATATATATATATATATAGTATGTACTGTATGTTCAAATAAAACCAAATGGGACACAATCATCTACATTATATTCAGTTTTTCTCGCAAAATGTAATTCATACAATATATTGGTATTTAAACTCAACTACAGAAATAATTTTAAAAGATTTTCAGTAATTGGTGAAAGGTAATTCATGTTTTTTAAGGAAAAATAAAAAGTGGCAATTGTACTGAATTAAAAGTTTGCTTTTCCACTTGCTGTCATTTTTACCTCTTAATTCAATGTTCTTTATCTCAGAAGATTGATGTATACTGTTATGAGTTTTGCCTACATATATTGACATGTTCTCAGTGCAAAAAGCATATTTATAGCATTAAAACAAAACCGCAAAGCAGAAATGCATTCAGTCTGTGGGGGATATTTAAATTTCTGCTAAAAAAGACAGTCAGCGCCATCTAGTGACTAAATAGTGTTCAAAATTTCATGACATAAAAAAATGTAATGCTTTATAAAGTCTTTGGACAATAATCCAGTTTTGAAATCAATTGATGGTTGCATAAATAACATAAGGAATGGATTCATTTTTCTCAAATAATATGGGTAATTCAATCACCATAGCAAAGCAAAAAGCACAACTTCAACCTACTTGTTTAAAAGGCTGCTTTTTCACTTGTTCAGATTTATGAGAAGACCAGATACAATGTAACAAGAAAATCTGCGTTTCAACATGAGAGTTTGACACAACTGGATTCTAGTTTTACAGGACTTCAGTAAAAAATAAATCATTTCCTTTATTTCATTCCTTAAACTTATGTATTTAGAGATTTTTAGATGTAGTTTGAAAAGAAATTCAGCTCATTTTGAATACTGCAAAAGTGGAGTTTCCTAAATAATTTGTAGTACTCTTTTTTAGGATTGACTGATTTTTTTTTTTATTTTTTTTTCCCTGCAGATGAAAAACTTGATTTAGATGACAACAAATGGGAAGATATCCATGTCATCACGGGAGCTTTGAAGATGTTTTTTAGAGAACTGCCAGAACCTCTCTTTACTCATAACTACTTCAATGATTTTGTTAATGCAATCAGTAAGTAAAAGTTACTGAGCAGGCACTTTATTAGATACGTTTGACTTTGTCTACATACATGACTGTTCAGTCAGTGGCTACAGTATGCTTTGTATGTAGATTGTATTATTGATGGTGTTAAAATGATTTTACTTTTGTGTGAGTGCTTTGAAAAAAGTGACAAAGGGCAGTACTAAATGTTTAAGTGACTTGGAATGTAACATGGTAGTGAGTTTGCTGAATTTGCTATTGGAAGTTTCAGGAACAGAAACCATGCTTCTGAGGTTTATTTTCAAAACAGTGTGTGTTGAGAATGAACTGTTAAAAAAAATTAGCCCTCTCCAGTCTCTAGTGATGAATCGACTAACAGAGAATAACAAGAAGAGTTGGTACAGTTTTAACGGGCAGACTGCAGTCGGATTTTTGCTTTGTTTTATTGTACAATGCCAAAAACCTAGAGGATTAAATTGAGATAAACAAAATTAGGTTCTACAATTTTTCTGTTTATTAAATGTTTGTTTCTAATGGGCGTGTCTTCAAACCTACTGTAGGCAAGGACAATGCAAATTAGGTGTCAACTTTAATTGATGAGGCTTACTCATATATTTCCTAAAAGTGCACAGGATTGTCAGTAACAGTATGCTGTTTAATGTTTTACCACAGTTTTCCCTCAACATGACTAGAAAAATCGCAGTTTTGTGCCTCTACCTCGAGTATAAGTGACAATAAATGTTTGAGTAATTTTGTAATTTATCTGTTATGGTAGTGGACACCAGGCTGTTTATAGAAGAAGAAAAAAACTAAAAAATAAAAAAAGCTGTTTTCTACAGCTGTACATTAGATAAAGAAGATGTGGCTATTTAGTGCAAAATGCTGTCTGTAGTGATAGGTGTTAAGAATCATCATGTCTATATTTGCCTGCGTTGCTGCTTTATTTTTAAAATGCAAAATAAATAAAAACATTTTTAGAAAGAACCTTGAAATGACATAATAATTAAACAAGTTTGGTTGGTAATTTAAGTTGCTAAAGTTTAACCACTGGTCATGTTGTAACATTTACGATATGTCTTTACTGTATGTCTGAGCTGTGCTATGAACCAAAAATTGAAATTCAGATATTTAAAAACAGAATATGTGGATGAGGGTTTAAAAGTTCAGTGTTTTCATGCAAATTTCTGTTTGAGGTAGGTAATGCTGGCAAGGAGACTATTACTGTATTATCAGTGTTTATTTATTTTTTTTATTTGCTTTTTTTTTTTAGCATGAATAAAAGTTTTAAACTACAGAAACAATCTGTAAAGCTGTCTGAATTTTAAAGTGAATAATAATAATGATTAAAGTTGCACATGTTGCTTTTCTGGCAAGCTTTTTTCTGGCTTTAGCAAGGGTAGTGTCAAGCAGCAGTGGATTTCAATAGAGCAGCTCACACTTGACAAGGAAAAGGCCACAGTTCTTTGCTTACTGAAGTGAAAACTGCTCAGTTTGTTGCGGACAGTAAAAGGTATCTAAAACAAAAGTAGGCTGCTTCTGTAGGTGATGAGCAAATCACAGATAATTTAGAAGACAAGGAGGAAAAATCCTGTAGGTTTCCATAGTGACTTCTATAAAACTAAATTGAAAATGAAAAATCCATTTTGGCATTGAATGGTAATATTGTAATTTCATTTTACATTTAATAAATATTCAGGTTATGAATGTGACATCCCTGTTAAATGTGGGGGTTTTTTTGGGTTTATATTCAAAAGACATCAAGTCAATTTATAAAGTCAGGACTGAATGTGTTGCAAAGCAATGCACAGCTACCAGGTATATATGTACTGTGAGTGTGTGTGTATACTGTATGCGTTTGGTTATATACACACACAAATACTAGCAAGTATATTTTGTATACTTTTGTGTGTATGTCAGTGTGTCTTTGTTGCTGTTGTATTATTGTCACTGTTCTGATGAGAAATGCAAGGAAGAATTTCATTGTACTCGGCACACTATCTACTATGGACAATGAACATAACAATAAAGTTGAAGTGAAAAATAAATGAAGTTTGTACCCAATAAAGTAACAGCTGATAAAAAAAACACGCTGCATATCTGTTGATTGGATTAGTGTTTTAACACTCCTGTACTTTTACAGTTTTAAAAAGCCATAGGGTGGTACAGTTTGTATCATTTTCTTTCAAACTACGTGTCCACTAATTATATACTTCCTACTTGTCATTTTTTCAGGTTTTGTTTTAATTTTTTTCTTTCCCTTACAGAAAATCCAGATTACAAGCAACGAGTGCAGTGTATAAAAGAATTAATCAAGCAGTTGCCAAAGCCAAATCATGACACTATGCAAGCGCTCTTTAAACATCTCCGGAAGTGAGTGATTCTTACGAATGCATTTTTTTTTTTTTTAGGATAGACAATTTAAAGTACTATGAATAGTGTTTTGAACGCACTTTTTTAACTCCTCTGCCTTTTTTTTTTTTCTTTTTTTTTTTTTTTTTTTACAGGTTTTTAATATTAATCATATAATAATAATTATGATTTACTGTTTCTTTAACATTAAACATCTTTAAGAAACATTTAGATGCAACCACTGATCATTGTAAGAGTTAAAGTGTTAATGTTTCCCTTTTGCAAATGTTTTTTTTTTTTTTTTTTTTATAGCAAGAACTATAACTTCTACGTGTCAGTTTGTAGAAAAATGCCATTAGAGAATGGTTTGTGTGACAGTTATAGTTTTTTTTAATTATATAGGTATTTCTTTTTGTTATAGTTCTACTGTTTTTAGAAGAGATGTTAGAAACGCATTAAGTTGGTTTCAGTCAATGTTACGAAGGAAGATTGCTGAATTGACTTATATAATCAGTAGCACTCTGATTACACAATCATCATATTTACTGTATGGTGAAAAATGGGCTGTTTAACTCATATAATGGCCTGAGATTATTATATAATGGCTTTGTATTAATTTTCTGACTTAAAATCAATAACAAAAATATCTGTGCACTGCATGACTTTAACAATTATTTTCAAATTACTCCATAGTTCTGTAGCTCCTCCAAAAAAGGGCAGGTTGTCTAGGAGAGAGTACTTTCCAGTGTATGATTTCAGATTATTTGTGTACTTTATTAATAGCATATATTTTTACTCTTTGTTCTGTATTAGAAATGTTTTTTTCAATTTTAGTATCTCTTATAATTTTTAAAAGACAAGATATACAGTAAATATGGCTAAATACCAAGTTATTTCTGGTTAAAAATCATTGATTTTATAGTTACGTAAATCTGTACTTTTTTATTCATATTTCTTTTTCAGGGTTATAGACAATGGAGAAGTGAATCGTATGACAACACAAAGTGTGGCTATAGTATTTGGTCCAACTCTTCTAAGACCTGAAAAAGAAACAGCAAACATTGCAATTCACATGGTATACCAGAATCAAATTGTAGAACTGATACTGCTGGAATTCGAAAGCATTTTCAGTAGGTAAAAGTGCATCAGACACAATGGACCTTCCAATTTATGTACAGTACAGTGCAAGAATCAAAGATGTCATTTGTAACTTAATGGGGTGGCCTGGGACAAATGGTACCTTAACTCTGCACATGCTGTTTTTGGAACTGCAGACTTTATTTAAATTTCATCAGGATGTATGTGTGTGTATGTTGTATGTCAGAGACAGAGATGACAGAGAGAGGTGAGATAAATCTACAGTGTAACCACTAATTTCTGAGCATTTTATAAAAAAGGGTAATAGATATTTCTCACTGCTTAATTTAAAAAAATGAATAAATAATGGCAACATTCAGGTTGGAGTATACACTGGATTACTTGTTCTGTATTTATCATTTAGGGGTAGGGTTATATTCTTTGAATATCACTTGCATGTATGAATTTGAATTGGATTTTTTTTAAATGAACTGGAATAATGCAGTATTTCAGACTGTGTTTTACTGTTTGTGGCCCAGCATTTGGTGTATATTCATCACTTTGATGTCTAATAACAATATGAACTTTTGAGGAACTGTTGATGGTGTACTTAAACCATGCACGGCAGCATTTAACTTAAGCTAGTATGATTTGCATAACAGTTGCATTCTTTTGGCAGTATTGTGACTATTATACTGGTTTTAATCATTCTGGAGATATTTGGAATATCACATGGATTATGATGGTAACTACTGATATCATATGGTTCAAATTCTGCAAAATGTGATCTTCTGGAATTTTGGATGAAGATGATAGTATTAAAGTCCTGTACATTTATCGTTCTACTGTACCTTTTTGATGTGGCATAATGTGTTCTACTCAAACACTCGTACGGATTTCACTCAATGGAATATATTTCAAAGGTAAGGTAAGAATCAAAAGTGGAATATGTTTTTGTAAATAGATGCCAGCTCTAATCTCCTTTAGCACATGTATAGACTTTATTAATCTTTGTAGGCATCCATCCTACAAAAAGTTTGACTATAAAGGCTCAGTTTGCCAGTGGGCTGTAACTGGAAGGAGCATGGTGTTACTCAAATCCTGCAACTTTCCGAAACACTTACAAAAATAAATATTAATGTGCACTTTGATTTTTTTTTTTCCCATTATAATGCCAGTTATCGAACTGTTGTAAAAATGGTACTGGAAACAGTATTGAGTTGGCTCACAATGGACTTGTCATGGGGCATATGGCCAATGATGTCTCACAAGTTGGACACTTGTACAGTTTCTATTTTTACGGTAGCTACATTTAATCTGCAGAAATGTTAGATGTATATGAAAATTCTTAGGCTTTAATGGAGAATAATGGTAGATGAAAATAACCTCTTTTAATTCTGTGTAAATAGATAACAGTGATTGTTTATAAAAGAGACTTTTAAGTTCTGGTTTTGAAATTTTAACTGTTACTGGGAATATTGTCAGATGCACAGTTTTGAATGTAATTTTGCAAACTAACTGCTGTCTGTGACATTGCAATGTCTAATCTGAATAAAGAAACTTGCTGACATAATGTTTTTGGGCTCCGTGCTTTTTTTTTTTTTTCCTCTCCCAAGTAATTGACTCATTGTGCTATTGTATTTTCCATTCTCTAAACTGATAAAATCTTATGATCAGTCTTGTTGAAAGTAGCATCCATCCATCCATCCATTGTCTCCCGCTTATCCGAGGTCGGGTCGCGGGGGCAGCAGCTTGAGCAGAGATGCCCAGACTTCTGTCTCCCCGGCCACTTCTTCTAGCTCTTCTGAGAGAATCCCAAGGCGTTCCCAGGTCAGTCGAGAGACATAGTCCCTCCAACGTGTCCTGGGTCTTCCCCGGGGCCTCCTCCCGGTTAGACGTGCCCGGAACACCTCAGCAGGGAGGCATCCAGGAGGCATCCTGATCAGATGCCCGAGCCACCTCATCTGACTCCTCTCAATGCGGAGGAGCAGCGGCTGTACTCTGAGCCCCTCCCGGATGACTGAGCTTCTCACCCTATCTTTAAGGGAGAGCCCAGACACCCTGCGAAGGAAACTCATTTCAGCCGCTTGTATTCGCGATCTCGTTCTTTCGGTCACTACCCATAGCTCATGACCATAGGTGAGGGTAGGAACATAGATCGACTGGTAAATTGAGAGCTTCGCCTTGTGGCTCAGCTCCTTTTTCACCACGACAGACCGATGCAGCGCCCGCATTACTGCGGATGCCGCACCGATCCGCCTGTCGATCTCACGCTCCATTCTTCCCTCACTCGTGAACAAGACCCCGAGATACTTGAACTCCTCCACTTGGGGCAGGATCTCGCTACCAACCCTGAGAGGGCACTCCACCCTTTTCCGGCTGAGGACCATGGTCTCGGATTTGGAGGTGCTGATTCTCATCCCAGCCGCTTCACACTCGGCTGTGAACCGATCCAGAGAGAGCTGAAGATCACGGCCTGATGAAGCAAACAGGACAACATCATCTGCAAAAAGCAGTGACCCAATCCTGAGCCCACCAAACCAGACCCCCTCAACGCCCTGGCTGCGCCTAGAAATTCTGTCCATAAAAGTTATGAACAGAATCGGTGACAAAGGGCAGCCCTGGCGGAGTCCAACTCTCACTGGAAACAGGTTCAAATTACTGCTGGCAATGCGGACCAGGCTCTGGCAACGATCGTACAGGGACCGAACAGCCCTTATCAGGGGGGCCGGTACCCCATACTCTCGGAGTACCCCCCACAGGATTCCCCGAGGGACACGGTCGAATGCCTTTTCCAAGTCCACAAAACACATGTAGACTGGTTGGGCAAACTCCCATGCACCCTCCAGGACCCTGCTAAGGGTATAGAGCTGGTCCACTGTTCCGCGACCAGGACAAAAACCACACTGTTCCTCCTGAATCCGAGGCTCGACTATCCGACGGACCCTCCTCTCCAGGACCCCTGAATAGACTTTTCCAGGGAGGCTGAGGAGTGTGATCCCTCTGTAGTTGGAACACACCCTCCGATCCCCTTTCTTAAAGAGGGGGACCACCACCCCGGTCTGCCAATCCAGAGGCACTGTCCCTGATGTCCATGCGATGTTGCAGAGGCGTGTCAACCAAGACAGTCCTACAACATCCAGAGCCTTGAGGAACTCCGGGCGTATCTCATCCACCCCTGGGGCCCTGCCACCAAGGAGTTTTTTGACCACCTCGGTGACCTCAGTCCCAGAGATGGGGGAGCCCACCTCCGAGTCCCCAGGCTCTGCTTCCTCATTGGAAGGCATGTTAATGGGATTGAGGAGGTCTTCGAAGTACTCCCCCCACTGACCCACAACGTCCCGAGTCGAGGTCAGCAGCGCACCATCCCCACCATATACAGTGTTGACACTGCACTGCTTCCCCTTCCTGAGACGCCGGATGGTGGACCAGAATCTCCTCGAAGCCGTCCGAAAGTCGTTCTCCATGGCCTCCCCGAACTCCTCCCATGCCCGAGTTTTTGCCTCAGCAACCACCAAAGCCGCATTCCGCTTGGCCTGCCGGTACCTATAAGCTGACTCCAGGGCCCCACAGGACAAAAGGGACCAGTAGGACTCTTTCTTCAGCTTGACGGCATCCTTCACCGCCGGTTGTACCAACGGGTTCGGGGATTGCCACCACGACAGGCACCGACCACCTCACGGCCACAGCTCCGGTCAGCTGCCTCAACAATAGAGGCACGGAACATGGCCCATTCGGACTCAATGTCCCCCACCTCCCTCGGGATGTGGTCGAAGTTCTGCCGGAGGTGGGAGTTGAAGCTACTTCTGACAGGGGGCTCTGCCAGACGTTCCCAGCAGACCCTCACAACACCTTTGGGCCTACCACGCCTGACCGGCATCCTCCCCCACCATCGAAGCCAACTCACCACCAGGTGGTGATCAGTTGACAGCTCCGCCCCTCTCTTCACCCGAGTGTCCAAGACATGCGGCCGCAAGTCCAATGACACGACCACAAAGTCGATCATCGAACTGAGGCCTAGGGTGTCCTGGTGCCAAGTGCACATATGAACACCCCTATGCTTGAACATGGTGTTCGTTATGGACAATCCGTGACGAGCACAGAAGTCCAATAACAAAACACCGCTCGGGTTCAGATCGGGGGGGGCCATTCCTCCCAATCACGCCCTTCCAGGTCTCACTGTCATTGCCCACGTGAGCATTGAAGTCTCCCAGCAGAACGAGGGAGTCCCCAGAAGGTATGCCCTCTAGCACACCCTCCAGGGACTCCAAAAAGGGTGGGTACTCCGAACTGCTGTTCGGTGCATACGCACAAACAACAGTTAGGACCCGTCCCCCCACCCGAAGGCGAAGGGAGGCTACCCTCTCGTCCACTGGGGTAAACCCCACTGTACAGGCTCCAAGTCAGGGGGCAATAAGTATACCCACACCCGCTCGGCGCCTCTCACCGGGGGCAACTCCAGAGTGGTACAGAGTCCAGCCCCTCTCAAGGAGATTGGTTCCAGAGTCCAAGCTGTGCGCTGAGGTGAGTCCGACTATATCTAGCCGTAACCTCTCAACTTCGCGCACAAGCTCAGGCTCCTTCCCCTTCAGAGAGGTGACATTCCACGTCCCAAGAGCCAGCTTCTGTACCCGAGGATCGGACCGCCAAGGTCCCCGCCTTCGGCCACCACCCAACTCACACTGCACCCGACCTCCTTGGCCCCTCCCATAGGTGGTGAGCCCATGGGAAGGGGGACCCATGTTGCCTCTTCGGGCTGTGCCCGGCCGAGCCCCATGGGTGCAGGCCCGGCCACCAGGCACTCGCCATCGAGCCCCACCTCCAGGCCTGGCTCCAGAGTGGGGCCCCGGTGACCCGCGTCCGGGCAAGGGAAAATGCCGTCCAAAATTGTTTTCCATCATAGGAGGTTTGTTTAACCGCTCTTTGTCTCATCCCTCACCTAGGACCAGTTTGCCTTGGGTGGCCCTACCAGGGGCATAAAGCCCCGGACAACAGAGCTCCTAGGATCATTGGGACACGCAAACCCCTCCACCACAATAAGGTGGCGGTTAAAGGAGGGGTGAAAGTAGCATGCCCAGCTAAGTGATGGACCCACCCACAAGTGTTTAATCAGATTAGTCGAGCCAAACATCTCTACTTTAAATCCACTACAAATAACCTTTTCATTACAAACTTTAGAGATAACTTTGTTAGTATTTTAAAGTGATAATAACAGAAAACAGCAGTTATTTTCTTCAGCAGTTTTCACTTATTGTGTTCAGCCAGTGCTGCGCATGTCCTCAGCTTAACACATTACATTGCAAAACTGACTGCTCAGTTGGCCAATCACAAGCCAATTTCACAATAACAAGCAAAAACTGGTCAATTTTAATGTAAGACTGATTGATTTGTGCATCACTACTTTTTTTGTTCTAAGCCATTCTTGTGTCAATTTAAGTGGGAGTTTGTCATATTATACTAATACATGTTTATTTATTTATTGTGCTTCAGTAAAAAGCCAAATATCCCCCTGGAGACAAATAAAGTGTTGTCTATCTATTTTTAAGAGTCAGTATTTGAGCAATGGGAAGTGAGGAATTAGTGACAGCTTGGCACTGGGACCTAAGCAGAAATAGAGCACATTCCTTTGTGCTTTAGATAGATAGATAGATACTTTATTAATCCCAGGGGGAAATTCACATACTCCAGCAGCAAAAAATATTAAATTAAAGAGTAATAAAAAATGCAGGTAAAAAACAGACAATAACTTGAATAATGTTCAACGTTTACCCCCTCTGGTGGAATTGAAGAGTCGCATAGTTTGGGGGAGGAATGATCTTCTCAGTCTGTCAGTGGAGCAGGACAGTGACAGCAGTCTGTCGCTGAAACTGCTCCTCTGTCTGGAGATGACACTGTTTAATGGATGTAGTGGATTCTCCATAATTGATAGGAGCCTGCTGAGTGCCCGTTGCTCTGCTACGGATGTCAACTCCTGAGTAGTAAAGTCTACCCTACAAATCAGAACCAGAGCCTTGAAGTTTGAGGTGGAGAAGAGCAAGAGCAATAATGTAAAAAAACGAACTCCAGTTTTAGGTTTAGAGATAAAAGCGGCCAAAAAGTAACCCTCATCCATGCACATTCTTCTTTAGTAACTTGGTTTATTTTCCTCCAAAGATAATACTGTCCAATGGAGGTTTTACTTCATGAGTACTTTTAGGTGTATCTTACGGATTTTGTCCTGCTGATCATTAAATTCTGCCCAAAATGTTCCTCCATTTTGTTGCAATCGCTTATTTGTTGCTTTACACTCATAAGTATACATTTACAGTAGAACCTACCACAACTGGAACACCTTTGGTTATCTAAAGGTAGTGGCACGGCTACTAGAAATGCAAGTCAGATAGACCAAGTGCTTAGAATGAGACAGCTGTGCTAAAGAGTCTCATTTCATTAACAATAACTGGCTGCTTGGTAAGGATAGAAAAGTGTGGCATGTAAACCTCTTGTCAACCCAACCTATATAAAATTTCATCCAAAAGGTGAAAGATTGTGATATTTGAGACAGATCTTTCTACAAACAACTAATGCCAAGATTAAGGAAGATGTTTTTGTTAGTCCACAGATCAGACAAGTCATCAGTGACAAGTGGTTTGAAGGTCTGATAGTGGGGCTGGAGGAGAAAATGCTTCAAGTATACAAAATCATATTGTAAAACTTGTTATTAAAATATTTCTTTTCTTCTTCCCTTCTAATCTTGATGCAGCCAGTGATGAAAATGATGAAGGGTTTTACCAAGACTTTGCAACGATGATAAAGCGGATATCAGGGCAAGTGGAATCCATCAGTGCTGACCGACTGTTGTTGGACACAGAATCAAGAAGCATTAGATGTTCAATACAAATAAAAACCAATAAAACATTTTTAGCTAAGCTGAACTAATGCATTGTATCAGAATCATTAAGTGATTAAACACAAAATTTAATAAACGTTAATATGTTTCTGAAACTAAACAAATTATATTTATATTCATCTTCAAGCTGACTACAATAATCACCAGCATTTCTTCAGGAAGCAAAATATTTGGAAAAATGTGTTGCCCAGTGTTTCTCTTCCAATGGGTCTCAACCCAGTTTTGTGTTAAGGGGCTGCGAATTGGTGTTTAAAGATTGGTGCATCTCTACCTAAACGTTTATTAAGTGTTGTGAAAAGGAAAGACAATGTTACAAAATGCTAAATTCTTTACTGTCCGGAATTGTTTGCAATACGTATCAAAATCAAAGTAAGTGTTTATTTCTGAAAAAAGAAGTATTAAAATTCATCAGTTGTATCATCAAATAACGGGCTTTTATATTGTTTTTCAGGTCAAATGTCATTTACTATCATTTGCTAATCACTACTTTTTGTTTTTATCTATATTTCGATACACTCCCAACTTTTTCTGAGTCAAGGTTGTATAAAAATGGTGAATGCAGAAGTGATTTGTGAAACACACCATGTGTATTTGCAGTATAGTGTGTCTGGAATAACACTATGACGAAATTCATGCAAGATAAAAAAAAAAAAAAAGCAGAAAAGTACCATTCTTTTATAATCCAAGGTGAGTGAGTGTTTATGTGCACTTTGATAACCCAGTTTTTCACAGAAACCTTTCTAAAATGCCATGTAAACTCATATCTGGATAGAGAAACTGGGATGTTCGTCTCTGAGAAATCAGGTTGCCGCACAACTATTTCTGCATGAGCAACCTAGTTATTTGACCCTGTAAACTCTTAACCCGATCACACTTAAGGATTTTGTACTCTGGACAAGTCTCTTGCACTCTGTTAGTTTTGTGCTTATTTTACGTAGCTCCGAATGGAAGTAGCCACAAGATTGATTTCCTGATGGAAACGTTTGGTCAATCACATTTTTCCTTTTCCTGGTTGAAGTAATGTGGCTCATTGCTGTTTTATTGATTTAGAGAAGGTATATGATGTAGTGCCACATCAAGTGGTCTGGTGGAGGTGCATGAGACAGAAAGGAGGACCAGAGATGTAAGGATTGTCCAGGGTTTGAATGAGGGAGTGAGGGTTAACAGCAGTGTTGGACTAACAGACAAAATCCAAATTGTGGTAGGTCTGCACCATGGATCTTCCTGAATTCTGTACCTCTTTGATCTGGTTATGGATGTGTTGATTCATGGGGTAAATGGCCGATACAGGTGGTGCATGCCTTTTGCTGATAACAATGTGTCGCGCAACTCCAGAAACGAGGTGGTGGAGGGAGCGCTGGAAAAATAGAGAGGGCTTTGGAAGACAGAGGATTGAAGATACAGTGGTGTGAAAAACTATTTGCCCCCTTCCTGATTTCTTATTCTTTTGCATGTTTGTCAAAAAAAATGTTTCTGATCATCAAACACATTTAACCATTAGTCAAATATAACACAAGTAAACACAAAATGCAGTTTGTAAATGGTGGTTTTTATTATTTAGGGAGAAAAAAAAAATCCAAACCTACATGGCCCTGTGTGAAAAAGTAATTGCCCCCTGAACCTAATAACTGGTTGGGCCACCCTTAGCAGCAATAACTGCAATCAAGCGTTTGCGATAACTTGCAATAAGTCTTTTACAGCGCTCTGGAGGAATTTTGGCCCACTCATCTTTGCAAAATTGTTGTAATTCAGCTTTATTTCAGGGTTTTCTAGCATGAACCGCCTTTTTAAGGTCATGCCATAGCATCTCCATTGGATTCAGGTCAGGACTTTGACTAGGCCACTCCAAAGTCTTCATTTTGTTTTTCTTCAGCCATTCAGAGGTGGATTTGCTGGTGTGTTTTGGGTCATTGTCCTGTTGCAGAACCCAAGATCGCTTCAGCTTGAGTTGACGAACAGATGGCCGGACATTCTCCTTCAGGATTTTTTGGTAGACAGTAGAATTCATGGTTCCATCTATCACAGCAAGCCTTCCAGGTCCTGAAGCAGCAAAACAACCCCAGACCATCACACTACCACCACCATATTTTACTGTTGGTATGATGTTCTTTTTCTGAAATGCTGTGTTCCTTTTACGCCAGATGTAGCGGGACATTTGCCTTCCAAAAAGTTCAACTTTTGTCTCATCAGTCCACAAGGTATTTTCCCAAAAGTCTTGGCAATCATTGAGATGTTTCTTAGCAAAATTGAGACGAGCCCTAATGTTCTTTTTGCTTAACAGTGGTTTGCGTCTTGGAAATCTGCCATGCAGGCCGTTTTTGCCCAGTCTCTTTCTTATGGTGGAGTCGTGAACACTGACCTTAATTGAGGCAAGTGAGGCCTGCAGTTCTTTAGACGTTGTCCTGGGGTCTTTTGTGACCTCTCGGATGAGTCGTCTCTGCGCTCTTGGGGTAATTTTGGTCGGCCGGCCACTCCTGGGAAGGTTCACCACTGTTCCATGTTTTTGCCATTTGTGGATAACGGCTCTCACTGTGGTTCGCTGGAGTCCCAAAGCTTTAGAAATGGCTTTATAACCTTTACCAGACTGATAGATCTCAATTACTTCTATTCTCATTTGTTCCTGAATTTCTTTGGATCTTGGCATGATGTCTAGCTTTTGAGGTGCTTTTGGTCTACTTCTCTGTGTCAGGCAGCTCCTATTTAAGTGATTTCTTGATTGAAACAGGTGTGGCAGTAATCAGGCCTGGGGGTGGCTACGGAAATTGAACTCAGGTGTGATACACCACAGTTAGGTTATTTTTTAACAAGGGGGCAATTACTTTTTCACACAGGGTCATGTAGGTTTGGATTTTTTTTCTCCCTAAATAATAAAAAAACCATCATTTAAAAACTGCATTTTGTGTTTACTTGTGTTATATTTGACTAATGGTTAAATGTGTTTGATGATCAGAAACATTTTGTGTGACAAACATGCAAAAGAATAAGAAATCAGGAAGGGGGCAAATAGTTTTTCACACCACTGTACATAGGAAGAAGATAATGTATGAGGTTTAGTGATGATCAAGATTCAGAAGTTGACCTGCAGGGAGTACTATTGTAATGAGTGGAGAAATTTAAATATCTAGGATCAGCAGTAGCCCGAGATGGAGAATTAGATGCAGAGATAACCCACAGAGTGCAGTGTGGAAGGAACAACTAGAGGAAGGTATCAGGAGTATTGTGTGATTGAAGAATTAAGGCGAAGAGTTAAAGGTAAAGTTTTAAAGGCCAGCAGTGATGTATGGAGTGGAGACCTGGGCAATAAAGGGATCACAAGAGAAGAAGGTGGATGTGGCAGAAATGAGAATGCTGAGATGGATTTGTGGAGTTGCAAAGAAGGACAGAATAAGAAATGAGAAAATCAGAGGTACAAGAAACATGGGGAGAGATCTAATAAAGTGCAGGAAAGTAGGTTGAAGCGATAAGGACATGTGATGAGGAGAGACAATGAAAATGTGGGCAAAAGAGTGATGGACATGGGGAAGAGAAAGCGAGGAAGACCAAAGCAGAGGTGAATGGATAAAGTAAAAAAAAAACTTCTGAAGGAAAAAGGCTTGACTGGTGAGTATGTGCAGGACTAAATGGTATGGAGAAGGTTAATCAAGAACATCGACAACACATAGAAGAAGGAGAAGATGTTGGTTCTAACAGCTTAGGTGCCTTTCTCATCGAGAATGACATCACAACCTGGTAAGTACACAAAATAATTTTGCAAAGTCAGAAGGAAGACTTTCAGAAAGAAAAATGTGTAAACGTGACACATTTATCAATGTAATTGATTTATCTGTTTAAAACAAAGTACTGTATGCAGAAAGTGAAGGGGTCTGAATTATTTCTGAATCTGCTGTACAAAGAGAAGAATCTAAATTAAGACATGTTATTGTGTAGGTGACTGTACTGACGGAAGCAAAGGTGGTCTTCTAATAATAGTTTTACTCTGAATCCTCATGTTCATTTTGTATTCAAGTAGATAGAATGTCTAATTTCAAGAAGAGCACTTGCTAAAATGTGGCTCCCGCTATGATTTTTAAAGTACGTTGGCAGTTTGGTAGCTAGACTCGCTGATGCTGGTGATGTAGGTTGGTGATGTGTCACATCTTGATTAGCACATGCATGTAAGAATTTCACTAAATGCTGTACACATTACAGTAAGGATCCTGTAAGCTTAAACAGCCCATTAGAATGAATGGCAGCTAGTTGTGATTGACCTGGCAGGCTTCAAATGCACTCATCTGCTCACGTATTTTTACTTTTTCAGGCCGAGACTCCACTTTGGACCCCTGGATGGCTCTTCATCTCAGCCATAATTAAGCCTTGCAACAGTCGGCTCAACAAAGCAGGGTGAAGGGAGTGTGGGGCTGTGGCTCTCCCTCCATGGCATGTCTGTGACTGCACCTCACCTGCTCTGGGGATTGTCCTCTCCCAGTCCGCTGGTTAGATGACTGACATTCTGTTTGAACACCGAGAGACTCCAAGTGAGTGCCATTATTGCTGCTGACAGCGGGAGCAGCAGGGTTTCCCTCGTCAGCTCGCTCTCGACTGCTCTCCTCCATCGTCTCACATGCCTGCCTGGCCACAAGGATGCTGATTAGAAGTAAACATTAATTATGGCCTGGCGCTACGCTGCTGACTTGGCATCTTACTGCTTATTCTGCCAATATTTACAGCCATTACACTTCTGTTTCATCTGTCCTATTTTCTCTGCTGAACTGCACACGTGATATATAATACAAAGTATGTATGACTAATATATTTTAATGGCCACAGTATTTATGTGGTGCCTGTACCTGTGACAGCTGGGAAATTCAAACTATAAAATCAGCAATGAGGGGGGAAAAAAAGTATTTGAGAATATATGAATGATGGTTATACCATACTGGGTTTACAGGGGCCGCCTCAAGTTGTGTTAGTTGACCACCTGCCAGGTGAATCCATCTTGTGTTGCAACCAGGCTGCTCAGGGCTGTTGTAAGAACCCAGGGCCACAATGGGCTGTCGGTTTCTCTATTTGTTATATAGTGCCTTTCACATCTTAGCTATCTGTTTTACACAGTGTCTTTCATACCTATCTACCCTTATTTTATAGATTGCCTTTTATATCAATCGATGTCATACAGTATCCTTTATCTATTGTATAGTGCCTTTCTCTATTTGCACTTATTTTATATAGTGCCTATTTTTATACAGTATCCTTCACACATCCTTTAACATCCATCTACTTTATATAGTGCTTCTCATTTCTTCCTGTCTATCATATATATATATATATATATATATATATATAAGGTGTGTGTGTGTATGTATGTATGTTTTTATGTATATGTGTATATGTATATATATATATATATATATATATATATTAACTTTTTTCATATCATTTTTTATAGATAATGGTGGCTCTGAGGTTAGGGATCTGTGGGACCAAAGACGCATTTTTTAATTGATTTGCCCCTCTGTTTCATAGTTTAAAATTACAAATCAAACACTTCAGACGTTGTGATTAAAGAGCACATTGTAAACTTTCATTTAAGGGTCTTTGCATGCATTTCAGTCACACCATGTAGAAAAGACAATGGTGTGGTCAACTAACACAACTTGAGGCGGCCCCTGTAAACCCGGTATGGTATAACCACCATTCATATATTCTCAAATACTTTTTTCCCCCCCCCTCATTGCTGATTTTGTAGTTTGAATTTTCCCAGCTGTCACAGGTACAGGCACCACATAAGTACTGTTTCTACACGGTCCCCCCCATTTTTGTGATTCCTCAGGTGGGTTTCATGGCTTCGTCAGATACCTCGGCTTGCCTCTGCCCTTTGGAGTCTGTAGTTCTCATTGTTCAACATGAAGACAAGGGCTGTGCCAAAGAAAAAAAACTGAAACTGAAATACGAGAATTAAACCATCAGAGACATTGGTAGAAACCTTAGGGTGACCTAAATCAGCTGTCTGTAATATCATGAAGAAGAAAGAACACACTGGTGAGCTTGGTAATCACAAAGAGACTGGTAGGCCAAGGAAGACCTCCACTGCTGATGACAGAAGGATCCTCACTATGGTAAAGAAAAAGCCCCCAGTGCCTGTCAGTCAGACAAGAAACGGACATCAGAGCGCGCGCGTGCGTGTGTGTGTGTGTGTGTGTGTGTGTGTGTGTGTGTCAGATGATTATCAGCAGAAGACTTCATGAATAGAAATACAGAGGACACACTGCAAGATGCAAACGACAAAAACAGGACGGCCAGATGACAGTTTGTGTCAAAGGACTTAAAACAGTCCGCAGAATTCTGGGTTAAAAAGGACAGACAAGACAAAGAAGAGCCTGCATCAGAATGATGGCGAGAGTAAACTGTGGAGACAAGAACAAGAAGATCCAAAGCAGACCACCTTATCTGTTAAATGTGGTGGTGAGGGTGTTATGGCTTGGGCATGTGTGGCTGCTACAGGTCCTGGCACACTTCTCTTCATTGATGATAGAACTGCTGACGGTAGTTCTGAGGTGTGTACAAACATCTGATCTGCTTAAGTTCCAGTCAGTGTCTCCAAACTCACTGGACGGCACTTCATCCTACAATAAGATAATGACTCAAACACACTTCTGAGGCAACAAAGGGGAATTTTTCATAGCTAAAAAACGGAGAATTCCTGAATGGCTAAGTCAGTCACCCGATGTAAATCCAACTGAGCAGGCCTTCCATATGCTGAAGAGAAAAACTTACTGGGACAAGCCCACCGAAACCAGCAGCAGCTGAAGATGGCTGCATTAGAGGCTTGACAGAGCAGCTCCTGGTGACGTCTATGAATCACAGACTTCAAGCAGTCATTGCATGCAAGGGTTATGTGACAAAGTCCTAAAAGTGACAACAGCTTTAACAGAGCTGCCATTGCTGCACCCTAAATATTATGATGCCCTGAAATGGGGGGAACCTGTGGAAAAAGTGTCATGTTACTGAAATGTCTGCAAATCCCCTTAAATGAAAGTCTGCAATGTGCACTTTAATGACATCTGAATTGTTTGAGTTGTAATTTTCAAATGTGGAGCAGGTGGGTAAAGCAAGTAAAAATGTGTCTTTGTCCCCCACATTATGGAGGGCACTGTAGTTTTTGTGTATCTAATTTCCTGTATGTTGTCTGTTTCTTGTAGAACTACTTTTTATTGTACATCTCATATGTCTGTTGTGTTTGTACAGCCTTTCGTATTTAATTTATAAAGTGCCTTACATGTCTATTCTTTATTAGCTGTAGCACCTTTCATATCATCTGTGCACTCTATATAGTAACTCTAAGCTAACTTGTAGCGCCTTTCACATCGATCTCTGCCTTGTGACGCCCTTGTCCACATCACCCAGCTGGTATCCTGTAATATGACACAGCCCTCAGTTTGTACTCCTTTATCCTGTTCAAATGCCTCATTAGTGGTCACAAGGGAGGTGGGCACTGCGCCCGTATACCCCACTTACTAAACCACACACCCCCCCACAGTGGGCCAATTTCGAGCCACCACATTCAAAAGTCATTGGGATACCGGATGGCGTCTGGAGTGCCGTGAGACACAAGAAGAGCCAGCAAACTTCACTCCCACAGTAACAGAGTGCGCCATTTTGGGTTGTGGAGTGCTAACCACTGAGTCACCGGGCTCCTGATTACATTCATTGACAAGTCTCCACATAGCCTGCACTGCACTTTACTGTACCTGTGGGGCTGGAATCATATTGCTTGTTTCTAAAGTCCTTGTTAAGAGCAACTTAAATGAAAGGCACTATATAAACTAAGGATTCATTTTCATAATCAGAAAAAAGAGGAAATAGTGGAGCTTTGATGTATAAGTTCAGGAAATGGACAGAGTCAGACAACAAAGTGTTACACGTCACTATGAAGCCTCCTGGGCTTAAAGACCGGGACGCATATGGAATGTCGATTGTTGTTATCACGGAGTGCAGATCTGCATCCCTTGTGTCTTATTAGCACATCCAGATTAGAAGTTCATTGTTCAATACTGACCCTACAAGCCTGCAACGCTCAGTGTTATTTTTAAAGCTGTAGCCACAAGGGGGCGGCAAAGACTGACTAGCGTGTCGTATGAATTATTTGCGAGTCTGCCAAAAAGCAGAGGCGGCCTTAGGAGTACGCGGGGCCTTGGGCCATAAGTGTAGGCTGTACAGGTGCTGGTCATAAAATTAGAAAATCACGACAACGTCGATTTATTTCAGTAATTCCATTCAAAAAGTGAAACTTGTATATTAGATTCATTCATTACACACAGACTGATGTATTTCAAATGTTTATTTCTTTTAATGTTGATGATTATAACTGACAACTAATGAAAGTCCCAAATTCAGTATCTCGGAAAATTAGAATATCAATTAAGACCAATGCAAAAAAAGGATTTTTAGAAATGTTGGCCAACTGAAAGTTATGAACATGAAAAGTATGAGCATGTACAGCACTCAATATTTAGTTGGGGTTCCTTTGGCCTGGATTACTGCAGCAATGCGGCGTGGCATGGAGTCCATCAGTCTGTGGCACTGCTCAGGTGGTATGAGAGCCCATGTTGCTCTGATAGTGGCCTTCAGCTCTTCTGAATTGTTGGGTCTGGCGTATTGCATCTTCCTCTTCACAATACCCCATAGATTTTCTATGGGGTTAAGGTCAGGCGAGTTTGCTGGCCAATCAAGAACAGGGATACCATGGTCCTTAAACCAGGTACTGGTAGCTTTGGCACTGTGTGCAGGTGCCAGGTCCTGTTGGAAAATGAAATCTACTTCTCCATAAAGTTCGTCAGCAGCAGGAAGCATGAAGTGCTCTAAAACTTCCTGGTAGACGGCTGCGTTGACCTTGGACCTCAGAAAACACAATGGACCAACACCAGCAGATGACATGGCACCCCAAACCATCACTGACTGTGGAAACTTTACACTGGACCTCATGCAACGTGGATTCTGTGCCTCTCCTCTCTTCCCCCAGACTCTGGGACCTTGATTTCCAAAGGAAACACAAAATTTACTTTCATCAGAGAACATAACTTTGGACCATTAAGCAGCAGTCCAAAGGCGAGACGCTTCTGACGCTGTCTCTTGTTCAAGAGTGGCTTGACACAAGGAATGCGACAGCTGAAACCCATGTCTTGCATACGTCTGTGTGTGGTGGTTCTTGAAGCACTGACTCCAGCTGCAGTCCACTCTTTGTGAATCTCCCCCACATTTTTGAATGGGTTTTGTTTCACAATCCTCTCCAGGGTGCGGTTATCCCTATTGCTTGTACACTTTTTTCTACCACATCTTGTCCTTCCCTTCGCCTCTCTATTAATGTGCTTGGACACAGAGCTCTGTGAACAGCCAGCCTCTTTAGCAATGACCTTTTGTGTCTTGCCCTCCTTGTGCGAGGTGTCAATGGTCGTCTTCTAGACAACTGTCAAGTCAGCAGTCTTCCCCATGATTGTGTAGCCTACAGAACTCGACTGAGAGACCATTTAAAGGCTTTTGCGTTAATTAGCTGATTAGAGTGTGGCACCAGGTGTCTTCAATATTGAACCTTTTCACAATATTCTAATTTTCCGAGATTCTGAATTTGGGACTTTCATTAGTTGTCAGTTATAATCATCAAAATTAAAAGAAATAAACATTTGAAATACATCAGTCTGTGTGTAATGAATGAATCTAATATACAAGTTTCACTTTTTGAATGGAATTACTGAAATAAATCAACTTTGTCATGATATTCTAATTTTATGACCAGCACCTGTATACTGTACCACCACGCTCACGGGCTTGTCCGCCTCTAATGCTTTACGCCTTATTATTGTTAAAAAAAACATGGTGCCTTACGTAGGTACCATTGACCGTTTGATTACATTACGTATTGTAATTGTTCTTAAATTGATTTAGTGGCCTTTAACCAACTTAATTAATGATTCAGAAACATTTTGCACACAAAATTAACAAACTAGATGACAGTTATTTCTGCCGAACCCACTGGAGTCGGCAAATTTATTTAATTACGGCGAACCAGAACACTTGTAATAAAACGAACACGTACCAAACAGCTGCTTTGACAGTCACAGATGGAAGTCCACTTTTCTGGCTTTTCGCTGAGCAAAATCGTTGATAAGATCCTCGTGGTCCAATGTTGAGGCAAGTTCCTTTTCGATTGACAAAATAGCTAAACTGCACAGTCTGTTTAGCGACATTGTTGATCGTAGATAATTTTTGATAAGTTTCAAGCTTCTTTCCGCGCTCGCAACGGTCACAGGAATTAGAAGAAATCCACCACGTAGCGTATTTCAGTCTATAACGGATTTGAATGTCCTGCAGAGGCCCCGCATATTTGTATGATGATTTGACGGTGACAAAAGAATCTCTTATCGCGGGGCCCCCCTCAGGTGCGGGGTCTGGGGCGATTGCCACCCCCAAAGGCCGCCTCTGCAAACAGCAAGTGTGTCCTCACCGCAGGCTCTCCCGGAACACTGCAGGGCCGCTGCCCATTAGAAACCAGTATGACTGGAAATGCAGATGACTGCCTTTAATGGGGTGAAAGATCAAATCTTTGATTTTGGTGGGTGTTGTATGACTGGCACAATATTAAACATGAGCTACATAAAGGTGATGATAATTCTAGGCATGCAGGCCATCAAATGTGCCACAATTTTTTTTTTTTTTGTACCCCACAAGTGACTTTTTTTTTTTTCTGTTGTATTCACATTAAATGATTCCAGTTGGCTGTCTGTTATGTAAAAATCACAGGCGGCTGCCTGTTGGTAAAGCTGGTGGCAGAAAATGCCAGAAAAAAAAAATGTGACACAGTCGAGGCCACATCATTGTCACAAAACTCTTTAGTGCAAACCAGCAAGCACAGCAGGGCAGAGAGGGGCCTTCAGGGTCGGCGTGCCAAGCTGAGCATTCAATACTTTGTGACGGTGACCACAAGAAAGTCACGGGGGCAAATCTCACCGCTGGGGGACGGCAAACCGCATGAAAGGTGCTATAAAGCTACAAGTTGCACCTGTGAGGGTAAAGACTTCTTTTCACATCCCAGTGAGCTCAGTTATAAGACGCCATATAATATAAAGACCAGCTAAGTAATTACTGGTGGGGTGCTGCAGTGGCCACACAAGACGCTGGGCAGATGGCAGGATGGGGCGTCTGTCCATCACGGGGGCACCCTGCCACTTACGGTGGGCCAACTTAGAGCCTCCAATCCTTCTTCTGTTTCCTGAACTCTGTTAGTTCAGTTCACGTTCTTAGAAAAGTTACAAATTAACCTGAATGTATTGAAATAAAAGACAAAGTGTTCTCGATTTGTGTTGCAGCTTTGTAATAATGCATGTTGTTAAGGAGGAATGGTCACTTTTTCTATCATTTAACAGAGAAAAATACTACGTGTTTGGACAAAATAAAATAAGTAAATACGCGAAGAAATAAAAGTCCTGTGAAATGTGACAATAGATAGATAGATAGATCGATAGATACTTTATTAATCCCAAGGGGAAATTCACATACTCCAGCTGCAGCATACTGATAAAGAACAATATTAAATTAAAGAGTGATAACAATGCAGGTATACAGACAGACAATAACTTTGTATAATGTTAACGTTTACCCCCCCGGGTGGAATTGAAGAGTCGCATAGTGTGGTGGAGGAACGATCTCCTCAGTCTGTCAGTGGAGCAGGATGGTGACCTAATAAATAAATTAAAAAATAAATAAACCCTAATAAACACCAACATGAGAGGTGAGTCAAAGTAATCAAGTATGTCATGAAATATATTTTTGTGGCTTATTCCTGCATGTCTGTATTTAATTATTTCTTCATTTACTTATTTATTTCAGTGCTTTTTTCAACTCCAAACCCAGAGATTGTGTGTTCAAATCCCACTACTGACACCATGCGACCACTTCAGCCACCTGTGCTGCAACTGCAAAAAACAAAAGAAATGCAACCAGTCAGGTCTCAAATGTGGTAAGTCACCTTGGATAAAAGTGGCAGTTGAATAATAATGTAATGATAATAATAATAATAATAATAATCCATATTACTAACCAAGAATGGTAAACCGGATGGCATGGACGCAGGTACACGGCGATGGGACCATGAGACGTACTGCGCAGGCGCGTACAGCGCGCATCACATAAACCGCAAGTGAAGTCGTATCCACCGCGCACGAAGGAGTCACGGCCCAAAAACGAAAGAGCTCAACTGACGTGAATGAGAAATGAAGCAACAACGCGCCCATAGCTAACGACACAGCCATACAAAAAAGAGGATTCTGTGCTGCAGCCCAGATTCAAATGGAAGAGACTACGGCAGCCTCACAGGTCCACAATGATAGTGCGGAAGGCGCAGGCGTCAGCGCCATATTGTGAGTGGCACTACTATGGAAGGCGCAGGCGTCAGCGCCATATTGTGAGTGGCACTACCGCGGAGTGAAGTTAGGAATAATGTGCTGCTTGGGATTGTACAAACCGCTGAACGCTTTACACTGAATTCAAACACAATACAGCTCAACGCTACAAACACGAGCCCACCTGGATAAGATCAATGAACGCAGGCGCCTACAACGCGTGTCTGAAATGCCGCGGACAAAGCGGGCACGACTCTAAAACGAACGAGCTTGACTAATATATTTCAGGATACCCAACGCCGGGGGTAGGAGAGTGAAGCCCCCTTGTCCATTAGGAATAATGTGCTGCTTGGGATTGTACAAACCGCTGAACGCGTTGCACCGAATTCAAACACAATACAGCTCAACGATACAAACACGAGCCCACCTGGATAAGATCAATGAACGCAGGTGCCTACAACGCGCGTCTGACACTGCGGAAGCAAAGCAGGCACAGGTTCAAAACAAACGAGCTCGACTGACGGATATACAAACACGCGCCCGCATGCATACAATCATTGAACGCAGGCGCCTACAACGCGCGTCTGAAATGCCGCGGGCACGGCTCCAAAACGAAGGAGCTCGACTAATGTATTTCAGGATACCCAACGCCGGGGATAGGCGAGCAAAGTGAGCAGGGGGCTGAGCCCCTTTGTAATTATTATAACACGCAACATGAAATACAGTAAACCCTGAAGTGAAAACTGTCACTTGTCAAAGTTGAGAGGGCAGGTTCTAGCGCAGTACTGTAGGTGTCACCCGCTGCATGGGGGGGGGGATCCTGAGGTGGTTTGTCATGTGGTGGGTGTGCCAATGCGCCATATCAGTGAATGTTCCCTAAATTTTGTGCCAGTCTGCTCACCCCGTGGTGGATTTAGGTATGAGTGACATGAGTAACCACCCCAAAAAATTCAGAACAGTGATCACCACCTGAGCTGGGGTGTGAAAGTTAAGGGGCACTTGCTCCAAATACCAAATGTCAAGCACTCCATAAAGTCCATCTACACAGAAGGGTGCCAGTTGTAAAAGTGAAGGGTCCAGACACCAAGTCATCAAAATATAATGTCATATATGAAAGGTAAGACGCGTGTGTTCCAGACTTTTAGTAAAGTGTGCATACACAGAGGGGGCCAATTATGTAACTGAAGTGTCCAGACACCCACCCCCCCCCCCCCCCAAGTCATCAAAGGCTAGTAATACCGTTTGTACGCCATATATATGAAGGGTAAGGGGGTGTTCTCCATACACCCTGTAAAGTCTGCATACACAGAAGGGGGCCATTTATATAACTGAAGGGTCCAGACACTGATGGGAAAGACGTCAAAGTCTAGTAATACTGTGTGTGTGGCATTTATAAAGGGTAAGGGGTGTGAGTGGGCAAGTGTCACATGCTCTGTAAAGTCAGTGTGTTCAGAGGGTTGTCATTTATGTAAGTAAAGGGGCAAGTGCTCAGGACACCGAGGGGGATCCCCTCAGTCTAGTAATACTGTAGGTACGCTGTTTAAATAAAGGAAAGGGGCACATGCTCCGTATATTCTGTGGTATGTACACAGAGGGGCATCATTTATGTAACACAGTGGGGGGGGCGAAGATGTGAAAAAATGAAAGCAAGGATCGAAAATATGAAAAAAACAAAACAGATTAACTTAAACTACATTCTGATACTAGAAAAATAAATATAGAGTTAGATAAATGTCGATAAAAGTTAAGTAGGTATAATAAAATATGCATCTATGATATATCATTAATTAAAAAAGAACAAATTGGTATTAGTGGGCTCCTTTCAAAAAAACGTTAGGGGGGTGCAATTAAAACTGTTTTGAAAACTCGGGTCGCAAATGCTTAAAGGTTGAGAAACACTGGTGTAACAGAAGGTTGGCGTGCTCAGGACAACCAGGGGAATCAAGTTTTTGAAGTCGAGTACTGACCACCCTCAATGAACACCGAGGGGTGCCACCTCCCCTTCCCAGCTAGGGCTCTCAAGTGGCACTGTGCTCCCCACACAGTGGCTAATAGGGGGTGAAGGGGTGACACTGATAGTTAGGCAGACCAGTTAACCTAATCTGCAAATCTCTGGGTGCGTGGGAGAAAAATCCACAGAGACACAGGGAGCGCATGAAGACTCCACGCAGACAAATACTGCAGGGCCTTGACCTGATTACCGACTCCCGGGAGTGTGCATGACGGGTGCCCTCCGTTATTGTAGCGATTCCATCTTGCACACAGAATCCTGCCGACCACAAAAACGGTTGGTTAAAGAAAGTTTCTTATTTTTAGATTAGAAAAATTGTGATAACAACAGCCCATTCAGCCGAACAAACTCGTCCATCCCATCGTATTCTTAAGAGTATCCAAAATCGCATCAAGTTAAGATTTGAAGGTCCCTAGAAGTGCTACTCTCTTTAGAGACACTGTGCATAACTCACTTTCTGCTTTTGGAAAGCATTCCATAAGGGGCTGATTGCCGATCTGAAGCTTTCCACCTAATCCGATTACTGGAGTCCCGATTTGGAGTAAATCATTCGATAAAAATTAGCGTCTAACAGATAACGAGATGTTTCAATCAGTGATGTGCGTAAAAAGCAATCTTTCAAATACAAATAATGCTGTACGGGCTGTCCGCTGTAGACTTATCTGTTATAATCCAAATTATAAAGAAACCACGAGCCCTCTGTGTGTAGACAAAGTGCGAGTCCCCCGGCATCCCAAGTGCGCCGACGCTCAGCACTCTGCCGCACGTGCCCGAGGCGCCCACTAGGTGGAGCGCTTTCTCTGTTCTTCTCGCTCCTCGGACGGGCCGTCACTGACGGCGCCGCCCGCAGCAGCTCTTTCTCCTCGGCTTTAGAAATGCACGAATGGAGTCTCTCTGCCCTGGACTGATCCCGAATGAGGCCTTCATTTTCAAATGGCGCTGGCTGGCAGTCGCAACGCTTTAAAGTCAAGCGAAGAAGAAACACAGAACTGTTTGGTGCGTGAAAGGAAACGCACTGCGCCGCCTTTCGGCTTCCTTTAGTATTACAGTAACTGAAATGATGTACAGTAGTGGGCTCCGGCTTCAAGGGAATTCGAGGCTTTAAACTCACAATCCATTTTATTAACCGTATTCATTCAGTATAGTGCAGAATGCCAGCGCCTATCCTAACAGCACTGGGCACAAGGCAGGAAATCCATTCTGTCCCAGGGCTCAGTAATTCACCCGATTCAGGGGCACCAGTTATTGCACGTCATTTCAGATAATAAAGCTGAACATGTGGGTTGCGGGGGTGGGGATTGGGCAGGGTAAGACATGAACTTGGAAGAGGCAGCACAAAACCCTGAAATCGAATGACAGTTGCTATAGCTGTGAAGTGGCAATGCCAACTACTAGGCATTTTACCAACAAAGCTTATTCCAGTACGATGTCTTGGGAAGCAGAAATTCGAGAAGATGGGGGGGGGGGGAATGTCCCAAACCGGTCAGGGACCATTAATCACAGGGTGAACTCCCATCCTGTTTACCGTCATGCACAAATGTGGGATGTGAGCGGAAACCCCCTTGGGTGGCAACCAAGCTGGCACCTGAAAGTACTTTGCCACCGTGAGCTAGCAAACCACCAGTTCAATTTACTGTCATGAGGTAGCAACTCTGGGAACATTTCTGAGGTAACTCACTGCCCAGACGTCTTCATGAATGATTTCTGGTTTAAAAGGAACGTTGAGCGCTGCGATTGATCATCGCGTCACATCTGCCTTCAGACCTCACGTCAGTCCGGCTGCGCTTGGAGGTCACTACTCAGAAATCCTGAACTTCTCCCAGCTGTGGCTCTCGACTGCGGATTCCTTCATGGCTGCCTTTCCCATGAAGCTCTTAAAAGATTTGTAACACATTTCTTACCAGGACCCTGCAGTGGAGGTCTATGCGTTTATGATAAATAACGGACCTTTATTAAAACTCGTACAAAAAACGTAAAGAAATGCACTGGAAAGCAACGCTTTTATTGCCGACAGTAACTTTGAAAATGTCAAGAAACGTATTTACTGTTGACCAGCACCATGACTGGAAGTCTCCATTTGAATGAGGGTCCTCGTCGTGTACCGCTGCACCCTGAACTTGATACCGTTAACACTTAAAACTTCTGCATTGTGATTTGTGTGTACACGAAGGAGTAATGCAACCACCATGGATTCCTTTATTTCCCGATTTTTTTTCTTTTTTTTACTTTCACGTGTACGAAGTATAGGTAAAGTATTGGAATCGTCCAAAGATTCGATGTCGAGATTTTGATGAATCTCAATGTTTTAGACCCCCCTGAGTCCGAAAATATCATTTTTGGAATCATGTCTGTGTGTGTAAAGACAATAACTTGAGGACGCTTTCACTTTGGTCAACCAAATTTTGCATACAAGTGTTAAGGTGCAAAACGTAGATTTCTATCAACTTTTGAGTTATTTCCGCTAACTGGAAGTGGTACTTTACTTTTTATTTGTGTAGCTGCAGAGTCCGACTTATTCAACTTTACTTTTATAATCTATATATATACAGTGGTGTGAAAAACTATTTGCCCCCTTCCTGATTTCTTATTCTTTTGCATGTTTGTCACACAAAATGTTTCTGATCATCAAACACATTTAACCATTAGTCAAATATAACACAAGTAAAACACAAAATGCAGTTTTTAAATGATGGTTTTTATTATTTAGGGAGAAAAAAAAATCCAAACCTACATGGCCCTGTGTGAAAAAGTAATTGCCCCCTTGTTAAAAAATAACCTAACTGTGGTGTATCACACCTGAGTTCAATTTCCGTAGCCACCCCCAGGCCTGATTACTGCCACACCTGTTTCAATCAAGAAATAGGAGCTGCCTGACACAGAGAAGTAGACCAAAAGCACCTCAAAAGCTAGACATCATGCCAAGATCCAAAGAAATTCAGGAACAAATGACAACAGAAGTAATTGAGATCTATCAGTCTGGTAAAGGTTATAAAGCCATTTCTAAAGCTTTGGGACTCCAGCGAACCACAGTGAGAGCCATTATCCACAAATGGCAAAAACATGGAACAGTGGTGAACCTTCCCAGGAGTGGCCGGCCGACCAAAATTACCCCAAGAGCGCAGAGACGACTCATCCGAGAGGTCACAAAAGACCCCAGGACAACGTCTAAAGAACTGCAGGCCTCACTTGCCTCAATTAAGGTCAGTGTTCACGACTCCACCATAAGAAAGAGACTGGGCAAAAACGGCCTGCATGGCAGATTTCCAAGACGCAAACCACTGTTAAGCAAAAAGAACATTAGGGCTCGTCTCAATTTTGCTAAGAAACATCTCAATGATTGCCAAGACTTTTTTGAAAATACCTTGTGGACTGATGAGTCAAAAGTTGAACTTTTTGGAAGGCAAATGTCCCGTTACATCTGGCGTAAAAGGAACACAGCATTTCAGAAAAAGAACATCATACCAACAGTAAAATATGGTGGTGGTAGTGTGATGGGTCTGGGGTTGTTTTGCTGCTTCAGGACCTGGAAGGCTTGCTGTGATAGATGGAACCATGAATTCTACTGTCTACCAAAAATTCCTGAAGGAGAATGTCCAGCCATCTGTTCGTCAACTCAAGCTGAAGCGATCTTGGGTGCTGCAACAGGACAATGACCCAAAACACACCAGCAAATCCACATCTGAATGGCTGAAGAAAAACAAAATGAAGACTTTGGAGTGGCCTAGTCAAAGTCCTGACCTGAATCCAATTGAGATGCTATGGCATGACCTTAAAAAGGCGGTTCATGCTAGAAAACCCTCAAATAAAGCTGAATTACAACAATTTTGCAAAGATGAGTGGGCCAAAATTCCTCCAGAGCGCTGTAAAAGACTCATTGCAAGTTATCGCAAACGCTTGATTGCAGTTATTGCTGCTAAGGGTGGCCCAACCAGTTATTAGGTTCAGGGGGCAATTACTTTTTCACACAGGGCCATGTAGGTTTGGATTTTTTTTTCTCCCTAAATAATAAAAACCACCATTTACAAACTGCATTTTGTGTTTACTTGTGTTATATTTGACTAATGGTTAAATGTGTTTGATGATCAGAAACATTTTGTGTGACAAACATGCAAAAGAATAAGAAATCAGGAAGGGGGGCAAATAGTTTTTCACACCACTGTGTATATATATATATATATATATATATATATATATATATATATATATATATATATATATAATTCACTAAGCCGCTAGCGAGCAAGACACTCATGGAGCACGCAGGACAGAGCCACGCCCACTAACTCTAAGACCATCGGATACGACGACAACTCGCACAGCCATGCCCACCAGCTCGGACGTGATAACTCACAAAACACGGCGTCATTCGCGTTTGTCTCTGCTACAGTCCACATGCGCCTCTGAGCCACATTGACTTTTCGGTTACGACGCACGACTGCATCCACCATCGCAAACTGTTTTACACGCTACATACAGTGATTCACATCCGTGACAAACATGCTTCTTCTTAGATGTTCCTGCAGGAACACAGAAAACGTTTGTCTACTCCTTATTCCCCGGCCCGCATCCACCCTCACTCTCCAGGCAACAAACACCACGAAAGTCGCTTTTGCCTCCATGGCACATGCACGACAGAGCCCCGTCCACCAACAATTCGCATGAGGGCGAAAGCATTTGCCAAGAATGTTTTCATTAATCAAGAACGAAAGTCGGAGGTTCGAAGATGATCACATACCGTCGTAGTTCCGACCATAAATGATGCCGACTGGCGATCCAGCAGCGTTATTCCCATGACCCGCCGGGCAGCCGGCATGTTTGTCGCAGATGTGAATCGCTGTATGCAGCGTGTAAAACAGTTTGTTTGTCAACCAGGACACGCAAGAAGCTGCACACGAGACAGACCGTGTGATACGCATGATGGAGCCACGCATGCCAAATCACAGAGCCCCGCCCACCAGCAATTCACTAAGCAGCCGACCATGGCACACGCACGTCAGAGCATTTGCCAACAATGTTTTCATTAATCAAGAACGAAAGTCGGAGGTTCAAAGATGATCACATACCATCATAGTTCCGTCCATAAACGATGCCAACTGGTGATCTGGTGGCGTTATTCCCATTTTCCTGCCGGGCAACCAAAGTCTTTGGATTCCGGGGGGAGTATGGTTGCAAAGCTGATACTTAAAGGAATTGACGGAAGGGCACCACCAGGTGTGGAGCCTTTGGCCTAATTAGACTCAACACGGGAAACCTCACCCGGCCCGGACAAACAGAACAATGAAAAGTCAACGTGGCTCACAGGTGCATGTGGACTGTAGCAGATGTGAAACCGACTGGGGTGGTGTTTGGAAAATGAATAGTCAACGTGACTCTCAAGTGCATGTGGACTGTACACAGACGAAAGCAATTCAGGTGAGGAGTTGGGGGCGGACACATGAGCAGGCAGTGCGTACTGAATGATGACTAAGAGATGACTGTTCACCCATCAATACATCGTCCTCACTGGGCGTCCTTCCCCTCACACCCCGTTCCGCCTGCCGCGTGCACCCGCCGTCTAGCCTCGTCCCTCGCTCTGGGAGGTGGGGGCACGGCGGCAGACCTCCAGTTTTCAGTCACGGACAATTGTATGTTGCTCTCTCCAGAGTTCCCTTACAGTCGTATCCTCAAACCCACTCCATAAGAAGAAGCATGTTTGTCGCGGATGTGAATCGCTGTATGCAGCATGTAAAACAGTTTGCGAGGGGTATCCCGTGGTCTTAGCAGTGTCTATGCTTCGATGTGAATCACTGTATGCAGCATGTAAAACGCTGTATTGTATGTTGCCCTCTCCAGAGTTCCATCTTTTCATTCACCTACAGTCGTATCCTCAAAACCAACCCCATTTGGACAACTGCGTCTTTCAGGGAGTGTTCACCCATCAATACATAATTATGTGGCGTATGCTACACCGTGGGTTGGCTAGTAATATATTAATTTCATTTGATTTGTAGTTGATTATTTAATGTACATACTGTAATATAAAAATATAATCATTATCTTGTGGTTTACTCCTCAAATATCCATCCCCATACCTGAGTACATGAGAAAGTCGAGGGGGGGACCACTCGTGATTTTTTTATTTTTAACAGACTGAACTGAAATGTTAAAATGGAGGACATAAAATGAAATGACTGTTAAAGCGTGGCAGTTCCTCCTCCTCCTCTCACAGTCACACAGCAAACACTGATGACCAGGGGAGGCGAAAAGTAAAAAAAAAAATAATAGTGATAACATAAAATTGTCCACTGGTCTGTGCAATCAATTTTTCTGTATGATTCCCATAATTTTGATCATTTTTACAGTCAAAATTGCTGAATTGGCGCCTTTCCTGTTCAAATACAGGAGACAAACTCGAGGTGCAGCAGCGACGAGCCTCCCCTCACCTCGCACTGCGCTCTCCCTCACACACTGATGGGGTTGATGCCTGTAACTGGCGCGTGCCTGTCGCTGTCTCTCTGTATGTCGTCAATATAAGGTTTGCATACACGTTTATTATATACCCTGACTTTCCACAGTCTGGCTAATATCTTGAATGAATGTGTGTGACATATTTAGTCTTGCTGATCGGATATAAAACTGCAGTGAAAAGTTATAGGGTGAGGCAGACAGTACCGTGCCGCCCTGAAGGGGGCGCATGTGAGCCCAACGGCTGCTCGCTGCTGCTGTTCTTCTACGCTGAGGCGCCTGTGAGTTAGTGACATCAGAAAGTCAAGTGCACTGCAGCGGGCCGTTTATTTTTATTTTTTGTTCCGGCTGACTGCCAAATGGAAGATTAAGATTTTTAAAACTAAAGGTAAATAAGGAGGACTTTTACAAGAAAGTGACGGAGGTTTTTTGTGGAGAAGGACAGGCGCATGGACTTCATCTACGTAAAAGCCAAATACCACTGACTCGCTCATCACGAAATCTCCTGACCCATGAGGACTTGGGACTTGAAATTTGGAATGGAGGTTACCCTTGGCCCATAGGTGCTCGCTAAGAAATGGTTTAAAAAATTTTGTGGTCCAAGCGTGAAATTTCCTATAGTTTATTAGACCCGTTTCTATGTCTGTCTGCTTTTCACGAGAGAACTACTTCACGGATTTAGATTGGGTTTTTTGTATAATTTGCTTGAACATTCCATTGGTTTTGCAACTTTCTCATCGCACTAAGTGTCATAATGTGGTTGCGGTACCGATTTATTAGTGCGAATCCGAGAGAGACTCATTGGGCTGCGGGGAGAGTGGCGGGGCCCTCCTCACTCATGCGTCTGCCTCGGGGCGTAACCTTAAGGGCCCATTTATACTTCACGCACAGAACGCATACGTGCCCGCATCATGGCTGCCACACGTTCTCAGCGTTCATTTGGCACGTCCTCTGAGCAGGTCCTCAGAAATTAACGCGACACGTGCACGAATTGCAGTACCAGCAAAAAGTCGGGGGGCGCAGTGTGATAAAAGTTGGAATGTGACGTCAGAGTCTCTGGTTACTATCTACATGTGACAGAAAGCCGCTTTGCGGATCCTACGAGATTGGTGTGCGTGCTTCAATATTTGATAAATGGTTCGATGTGGTGAAGCAAAATGCCAACATACAGATGTATTCATGGTGCTTTTATATTCAAGCGTCGCATACTCCCAATCGTAATGACACGATACGTTTTAAAATTCTCACATACTGTCTTCTGTGCCATCTTTTTTTCTAGGGCTTCCTCCTGAACTGACAGCAGTGGCAGGCAGCAATCGCCACACTGAGCACATTAAATGTGTGATATTCCAACTCTCTGCACATTTAGAATCCTTAGATTTATACTTGATATCACTTTCATGATGAAAAGCATTAAAGTATGTATATTACATTTTACAGATAAATTGGTAATTTCATTTAAATAACGAATACTGTTAGAAATTGCACACATGGAGTGACACAGTGGCAGAGTGTTAGCGCTGCTGTCTTGCAGGGAGTCACGTCGCTGATATTTCCTGCCTGGCATGTACATGTTTTCCTGCTGGGTTTCCTTCCAAGATATGCAGAATTGGTGACACTAAAATGACGCCAGCATGTGTGTGTGTGCTCGTATTCACCTTGCAATGAGCTGATGCCTCGTCCAGGGATTATTTCTGCCTCGCACCCAATTCTAGCTGGAATGGACAAATCCCTGGACTGATGGATTTAATCGATAAACATCCTTTTAAGAGATATTACGGTAAGGTGTCGTCAGAATTTAATGGGTGTTCCAGGCAATTCACAACACAGAGAAGCCAAACCTGTTCTCACCATGATGATTTCTCACACTGCCACCTGGTGGATTCCTCCAGAAGTACACGCGTAAGTATAAACACTACAACACTTGCGTAGCAGGAGCGTCTGCTGCAGCATGTGTCGCGTCATGTGAAGTATACAAGTGCTGGTCATAAAATTAGAATATCATGACAAAGTTGATTTATTTCGGTAATTCCATTCAAAAAGTGAAACTTGTATATTAGATTCATTCATTACACACAGACTGATGTATTTCAAATGTTTATTTCTTTTAATGTTGATGATTATAACTGACAACTAATGAAAGTCCCAAATTCAGTATCTCGGAAAATTAGAATATTGTGAAAAGGTTCAATATTGAAGACACCTGGGGCCACACTCTAATCAGCTAATTAACTCAAAACACCTGCAAAAGCCTTTAAATGGTCTCTCAGTCGAGTTCTGTAGGCTACACAATCATGGGGAAGACTGCTGACTTGACAGTTGTCCAAAAGACGACCATTGACACCTCGCACAAGGAGGGCAAGACACAAAAGGTCATTGCTAAAGAGGCTGGCTGTTCACAGAGCTCTGTGTCCAAGCACATTAATAGAGAGGCGAAGGGAAGGACAAGATGTGGTAGAAAAAAGTGTACAAGCAATAGGGATAACCGCACCCTGGAGAGGATTGTGAAACAAAACCCATTCAAAAATGTGGGGGAGATTCACAAAGAGTGGACTGCAGCTGGAGTCAGTGCTTCTTCAAGAACCACCACACACAGACGTATGCAAGACATGGGGTTTCAGCTGTCGCATTCCTTGTGTCAAGCCACTCTTGAACAAGAGACAGCGTCAGAAGCGTCTCACCTTTGGACTGCTGCTGAGTGGTCCAAAGTTATGTTCTCTGATGAAAGTAAATTTTGCATTTCCTTTGCAAATCAAGGTCCCAGAGTCTGGAGGAAGAGAGGAGAGGCACAGAATCCACGTTGCGTGAGGTCCAGTGTAAAGTTTCCATAGTCAGTGATGGTTTGGGGTGCCATGTCATCTGCTGGTGTTGGTCCATTGTGTTTTCTGAGGTCCAAGGTCAACGCAGCCATCTACCAGGAAGTTTTAGAGCACTTCATGCTTCCTGCTGCTGATGAACTTTATGGAGATGCAGATTTCATTTTCCAACAGGACCTGGCACCTGCACACAGTGCCAAAGCTACCAGTACCTGGATTAAGGACCATGGTATCCCTGTTCTTGATTGGCCAGCAAACTTACCTGACCTTAACCCCATAGAAAATCTATGGGGTATTGTGAAGAGGAAGATGCAAAACGCCAGACCCAAAAATTCAGAAGAGCTGAGGGCCACTATCAGAGCAACATGGGCTCTCATAACACCTGAGCAGTGCCACAGACTGATCGACTCCATGCCACGCCGCATTGCTGCAGTAATCCAGGCCAAAGGAACCCCAACTAAATATTGAGTGCTGTACAGGCTCATACTTTTCATGTTCATACCTTTCAGTTGGCCAACATTTCTAAAAATCCTTTTTTTGCATTGGTCTTAATTGATATTCTAATTTTCCGAGATACTGAATTTGGGATTTTCATTAGTTGTCAGTTATAATCATCAACATTAAAAGAAATAAACATTTGAAATACATCAGTCTGTGTGTAATGAATGAATATAATATACAAGTTTCACTTTTTGACTGGAATTACTGAAATAAATCAACTTTGTCATGATTTTCTAATTTTATGACCAGCACCTGTAAACCCGGCCTAACTCTGCTTAGTCAGCGAACGAGAGAACTACTTCACGGATTTAGATCTTTTTTTTTTCTTCTATAATTTGCTTGAACATTCCGGTTGATTTTTTGACTTTTCTCATTGCACTAAGAATCACAGTTCTCTTGCAGGAGTGATATATTCACTCTAATTCAAGGGGCGAGGGGGGGCGGGGGGTCAAGAGTGACATGAGGTGTTGAGAGCTGGGTGGGGCCTCCTCACTGTCCTATATGGCTAGTAAGACCATAAACGGTTGGGACCAGACTAAGAGAATAAAACGATCCAATATTTTAAAACTAAATCTTGACCTTAAATAAAACATTCTTTTCTTTTTCTTGTTATAGTTGTGTTGATCATTCTGTATTAAAATTGATGAAAGCATCAGAATTAAAAGATTTTAAAAACAACTAAATATTTCCATTAAGCTCAAAACTGAAGTCTGTTTTTTTTTGTACACCACTCTATACTTTCATTTGTACTGAATGAGTACGAATTGTGGAATTGCAACGGCCGACTCAGAACACATGGAGGGTGTCGAGCAAATGCGCTCTCTCTGCTCTAAATGGAACGTTCTTTCTTATCCCAGTATGCACCTTACTTATGTGTGTGATGAGGTATGAAACATAACCAGCAGTCAATGTGCATGCTGGATGCCAGCTGAGTAGTGAACAGGCTACTCTTTTAGTTCATATATTTGTAAATCTGACTCTGAAGGACTCTGTGCCTCACCAGCCATGAACCTCACCACACATCACATAACATTAACACAATAAACGAAGTACGGAAACATCACAGGAAAACATACAACATAATGAATGAGATCAGGATTTGATGAAGCTCCAGATAACTAAACTTTGTATTTTAGACACCTGTTACAGTCGCATGAGACCACAGAGTGTGCAGGCTTAGAAGAGCACATGCCCTAAATCCGGCACGCTTCTTTGTCCACGTTTGTGGCCCACCACACATTGGGTAGACAGCTAGCACCAGGTGGGCATCAGAATTTTCTTTGCAGTCCTGTCCTGACAGCTGAGACTTTCTGCATTGGTGCCAGAGCCTGCAGGTTCTACATCAGGGGTGTCCGACTTTGGTCCTGGAGGGCCGCAGTGGCTGCAGGTTTTCATTCTAACCCTTTTCCTAATCAGTTGACCAGTTTTCACTGCTAATGAACTCCTTTTCTCTTCATTTTAATAGCCCTGTTTTTAAAGATTCAGTCCTCTGAATTGATCAGTCTCTTCATTACATGGCAGCCAAACAGAAATGAGATGTGAAATGAGCCGACAGATGAGCAGCTAAACTGAAGCATCAAACTCCAACCAATTTCACTTCAACGAGTTCCTTAATGAGAAGCCAATTCTTGCTGTTAATTAAAGCCATTATTTAATATCAGGACTTTTTGCTGCTCTCATTATCTCATTGTCTCATTATTGTTTGGCTGCTAATTAAAGTAAAAGAAACAACTAAGGCAGGGGTGTCGAACTCCCGTCCTGGTGGGCCAAAGTGGCTGCAGGTTTTTATTTCTAACCCTTTTCCTAATCAGTGACCAGTTTTCACTGCTAGTGAACTCCTTTTCCCTTAATAATAATAATTCTTTACATTTATATAGCGCTTTTCTCACTACTCAAAGCGCTCAGCAATTACAGGTTAAGGGCCTTACTCAAGGGCCCAACAGAGCATTTATGGGATTCGAACCGGCAACCTTCTGATTGCCAGTGCAGATCCCTAACCTCAGAGCCACCACTCCGCCTTCATTTTAATAGCTCTGTTTTTAAGGATTCAGTCCTCTGAGTTGATTCATTTCTTCATTAAATGACAGCCAAACAAAAATGAGACGTGAAACGAGCCGATAGAAGACTTTGGGCTTCAAACTTCAGCCAGTTTCACTCCAACCAATCTCTTAATGAGAAGCTGATTCTTGCTGTTAATTAAACCCGTTATTTAATTTCATGGCCTGTTGCTGCTCTCATTCTGTCACAGCAGACGTTTCCAAAACTGTTGCTTTTCTGTTTTTTTCTAAGACCACCGTCAAGATGTTTTGGTGCCCTGTGAGATCAGCCTCACCGAGACCTTCACCTTTCTTTATTTTCAGATATCGTGTGATGGGCACAGGTGGCGGCTCGTTTTGTGTTTCCTTATTGTTTGGCTGCTAATTTAGGAAGAAAAAACAACTAAGGGTCCTGAGTCAAGTCAATTAAAAATAAAGCAAAAGAAGTTAATTAGCAGCAAAAGCTGGTCACTAATGAAGAAGAAGGTTAGAATGAAAACCTGCAGCCACTGCGGCCCACCAGGAATGGAGTTGGACACCCGTGTTATACATCACCCAAGTGACTGTCACTCTCTCGATGACGGTCACGTCATGGAGCCAAGCACAGGATGGAAGGCAGGAAACAAACTACACCGACAATTTAGCGTTGCCAGTCCACCTAACCTGCATGTCTTTGGATGATGTGGAGGAAACCCGCGTAGACGTGGGACGCGGCCCTCGGTCTCCTTACTGTGAGGTGGGATTGGGCGGCGGTGTGAATGAGACACCTGACTGATCTGCTCGCCTTTGCACATGTAGGTGTGATCAGCCAAGCACCCCAATGAGGCCCGCTCACACACACACACACACACACACACATAATTTATTTAAAAACTGAACTACGCTGTGGGCCTCCCCTCACAAAGGAGCTATAAACAGATTGGAAGCATGTGGATAAACGATGAAAGGAAAACACACTGAAGGGGATCAGTGAAGAAAGGTGCGTCCTCGAATCAGTGAGAAGAAGCAAAGAAAATGGGACACATGACAGGAGGTGGACTAGTGAGAATAATGCTGGGGGGGGGAACAGTATTTAAGAAGAAGGCCAAGGCAAGATAAGTTATGTAACCTGAAAGACTGGTAAGTCACCCCAAGAAATGAAAAGAAGATCAGAAGAGGAGGAACTGCAGCATTTAGATGAGCAGCTATGGCCGATCACTAAAGAAGAAGATGCAGTGGGGGGCCCTTAGACTCACCATGCCTGACAGTCGTGGTTTGACCAAGCTGACTTTTCTACCACATAATCCTTCATTTGACCGTATGGCCTGTGCCAGATTGTCTTCTGCGCCACTGCAGGTGAGCCCACCAGTGCCCATCTGCAGTGATTGACTCTCCTCTCGTCCTTGCCAGCCGCCATCTCGTCGGTCAGTCAATAGCCTTTAATTTTATTTTGTTGAGAACCTTCAAGTCCCTCCTCTAATGTAATCTGATCAGCCAATGAATGTGCAGGGGTGGAGTCAGAGGCGGGACACTTCTAGCTGGACGAAGAAGGAGAAGCTCAAAGAAAACAAATGGAGGGGGTGCTTCTTGTAAATAAAACAAGTAAAAAAACCAACAAACAACAAATCTATTCTCAGACAGCAACAACAGATGGAAGGTGGTGGACCACCAGAGCGCCAGCCTCCCTGGAGGCCCCCTTACTTTTAGCAAGATGAACCTCTGGGGAGTTGGCAGCTTTTCCCTAAGGATGCAGGGATTCAATGCGGCGCAAGATGATTAGGCTGACATGTTCTCAGCACTTCACGGTGGAGACCTGCGTCAGCATCTTCACGAGCTGAGCAAGCTGTCTCCGAGGATAATGAGTGCCTTCAATTGACTCGGCTCCTCTCAGGGTACACACAAATAAATGGAGAGGTGACGTCGGGCCGACGCGCTCCACCTGAGCAGCTGACAGACACTCGCCAGACGGCTTCACTTCTCTGTGTCCCTCTGAGACTTGAAGTGGGGAGACAGCTAATCAATCAATCAATCAATGAATGGATGAATGACGAGGAACTGCAGGTTTACAATAAATAAATAAAGCCCACCGTCTCTGAATTCAAGTGATGTTTATATAGCGCCCTTCAGGGTGGGAATTGGCTTACAGTAATGGAGACTGAACAGGCCCGTGTAATTTATCCACTAGTCTGGGCACCAGTTAGGTCGGTGGTCTCAAACTCCAGTCCCGGAGGGCCACAGTGGCTGCACGTTTTTATTCTAACCATCTTCTTCATTAGTCACCTGCTTTTGCTGTTAACTTGTTTTGAATTCATTGTAATTGACTTGTTCTTGAAGACTCAGACCCCTTAATTCTGGGGTGTTGAACTCCAGTTCTGGTGGGCCGCAGTATGCGGCAGGTTTTTATTCTAACCATCTTCTTCATTAGTCACCTGCTTTTGCTGGTAACAGTTTTGGAAATGTCTGCCATTGCACAATGAGAGCAGCAACAAGCCATGGAATTAAAGAATGAGTTTAATTAACGATAAGACTTGGCGCCTAATGAAGCAACTGATTGGAGTTTGAGGCCCTGACTTAGGTGGTCTTCTCTTGGCTCCCTCACTTCACATTTCACTTCTGTTTAAGGAAAGAACTGAAACAATTAAGAGGAACGATGAAGAAATTCAGGGGAACAAAACTTTAAAAACAAGTCAATGAAAATGAATGGAAAAGGAGTTAACTAGCAGCAAAAACGGGTCATTGACTTAACATTACATGCTGTAACATAACATGACATATAACACAGCATGGCATAATATACAATTAGGTCCATAAATATTTGGACAGAGACGACTTTTCTATTTTTGGTTCAGCTTTAATTCAGTGGGGTGAACAAAACGATTGCATAAAAATGTGAGGCAACTAAAGCATTTTTTGAACACAATCCCTTCATTTCAGGGGCTCAAAAGTAATCAGACAATTGACTCAAAGGCTATTTCATGAGCAGGTGTGGGCAAGTCCGTCGTTATGTCATTATCAATTAAGCAGATAAAAGGCCTGGAGTTGATTTGAGGTGTGGTGCTTGCATGTGGAAGATTTTGCTGTGAACAGACAACATGCGGTCAAAGGAGCTCTCCATGCAGGTGAAAGAAGCCATCCTTAAACTGCGAAAACAGAAAAAACCCATCCGAGAAATTACTACAATATTACGAGTGCCAAAATCTACAGTTTGGTACATGCTGAGAAAGAAAGCAAACACTGGTGAACTCAGCAACACAAAAAGACCTGGACGTCCACAGAAGACAACAGTGGTGGATGATCGCAGAATCATTTCCATGGTGAAGAGAAACTCCTTCTCAACAGCCAACCAAGTGAACAACACTCTCCAGGGGGTAGGCGTATCGATATCCAAGTCTACCATAAAGAGAAGACTGCATGAAAGTAAATACAGAGGGTGCACTGCAAGGTGCAAGCCACTCATAAGCCTCAAGAATAGAAAGGCTAGATTGGACTTTGCAAAAGAACATCTAAAAAAGCCAGCACAGTTCTGGAAAAACATTCTTTGGACAGATGAAACCAAGATCAACCTCTACCAGAATGATGGCAAGAAAAAAGTATGGAGAAGGCGTGGAACAGCTCATTATCCAAAGCATAGCACATCATCTGTAAAACACGGTGGAGGCAGTGTGATGGCTTGGGTGTGCATGGCTGCCAGTGGCACTGGGACACTAGTGTTTATTGATGATGTGACACAGGACAGAAGCAGCCGAATGAATTGTGAGGTGTTCAGAGACATACTGTCAGATCAAATCCAGCTAAATGACGTCAAATTGATTCATGATACAGATGGACAATGACCCAAAACATACAGCCAAAGCAACCCAGGAGTTTATTAAAGCAAAGAAGTGGAAAATTCTTGAATGGCCAAGTCAGTCACCTGATCTTAACCCAATTGAGCAGGCATTTCACTTGTTGAAGACTAAACTTCAGACAGAAAGGCCCACAAACAAACAGCAACTGAAAGTCGCTGCAGTAAAGGCCTGGCAGAGCATTAAAAAGGAGGAAACCCAGCATCTGGTGATGTCCAGGAGTTCAAGACTTCAGGCTGTCATTGCCAGCAAAGGGTTTTCAACCAAGTATTAGAAATGAACATTTGATTTCCAGTTATTTAATTTGTCCAATTACTTTTGAGCCCCTGAAATGAAGGGATTGTGTTCAAAAAATGCTTTAGTTGCCTCACATTTTTATGCAATCGTTTTGTTCACCCCACTGAATTAAAGCTGAAAGTCTGCACTTCAACTGCATCTGAGTTGTTTCATTTAAAATTCATTGTGGTAATGAACAGAACCAAAATTAGAAAAAAATTGTCTCTGTCCAAATATTTATGGACCTAACTGTAACATGACCAGATAGGAGAATACAGAAAAACCGGCCATGACGGGATAAGGTAAGAGTGCACAGTATAACAGTACGACACAGCAGAATGGGACAGGACATGTACTGACTGAACACATGGTGTGACATGACATATGACATATGACACAGAATGAAATAATGTAACCTAACAAGTTAATATAGTATAATTAATCTTCTTCTATAATACACTACCGTGGCTGTTCGTTTTTCCGTCCAGGATTTTAAATCACCTGTAGCTCGCAAACCGTTTCACCTATTGACGTGATATTTGGTACACATATACTACGTGATGTCTACTATCCGCTTTCGGGTGATGATTTTATTACTCTTTTTATCTTTATTTTATTTTATTGTAGAATCAACTCTCAGCAGCGCGCAGCATGGCTGCCGTGCAGAGGATGCGTACGGGTGCCATTCTCATTCCCTACCACCTTTGCTAATCATTCTTGAGGCAGATTGAAGACTTAAGTGCCAAATTAAGTGAAAGGTTAAAGAAAACGTACTATGTAATTGCAACACAAACACTGACTTAATCAGTTTTAATGTGAAAAGATGTCGATGAAAGAAGAGAAGAAGCGGGCCGCTAGGGTGGAGTAAAGCAGATCTGCTCAGGAAACAGCAAGGGCATCAACCTCTGAGCAAACGAATTGTAAACGTACAGAGAAAGAGGATGAATACTATGAAAACTCAAGTCAAGGGTATTCTCAGTGCGCCGTTACTGGTATAGTATAATATAACATTACAGGATAGCACAGTGTAACATAACACACTACAGTCAGACATAACAGAAAGGGACATGACATACCGTAGCATAACATGACACATGACATAACATTGAATGATATAGCATGACAAGATAAACCACACAGTATAACATGACAGGGTAAGGTAAGATAAGAGATCAAAACACAGGAAAACAGGACTGGGAATGACGTGAGCAAACCCAACATTGCATACCATGTAACATAACATGACATAAGATAACACAACACAACATAACAGGACAAGATTAACTAACACGGTATAACATAAAACTGAGCCAAAAATAACATAACAGGTTAAGGTAAGCTAACACAGTGTGACACATGACATACCATAACAGGACTAGACGGGACATAAATTGACACGACTTAACACACGACAGCATGAAGTAGCATAACGTGGCATGACATAGCAGGAGCGGATGGGACATGGCAGGGGCAGACATAGCCTACTGTCACATAACATAAGACAGCATAAGAGAATGAAACACGACATGGAATAAGTAACAAATATGCTAACCTTGGAACGAAACGCTAACATAAGACAACCCAGCATAACATAATGTGAAATAACTTGACATGGCATATCCTGTGTAACACAATATGGCATAAAGTAACATGACAAGATAATAAAGCACAATATAACAGGAGAGGATATGACCTGATGCAGCACTGAGTACATGACGTGACATGAAATAAGAATAAGCCATGAGATAACACAGCATGACACGACGTAACATGTCCTGTCTGACACAATACAGCATAAAATAATATGAGAGAAGATGAAGCTGTGTAGGCTGACAGGACACGATATCACAGAATTAGATAATATAACACGACTTGACGCAGTGTAACATGCCTAACATGGCAAGGTAAGATATCCCAACAGAACATGACATGTCATAAGGTGACAGGGAGCTGCCTTGTGTCAAGCGAGAGGAGGCCCATTTGTCGCTACGCCGTCCGAGTGTCTCATGCAGATCCTTCTTACAGGTTACCCAGATTTACACTTCAGCTGCATGTCTCAGTCGCTTGTTTCAGATTCCCAGAATCCTTTGAGAATGAAGTGCATCCTGGCCTCTGTGTGACGCTGCATTGCATGATATAACATGTAACTGTGAACATCACATGATATTAAGCTAATATGACAGAGGCAGCCATAACAGCCCACTGACCTTAAGCCCACTTAACCCCATGCAGGTTTGAATCGGGAACAAAGCAGGAGCCAACCCTGGATGGGGCACCAGTCCAACACACAAGATCATGTAGGGGATAATAAACTGTGCATGGCATGGGGGCGTTTTAAAGGTTCTGTTCAAGTACTGACCACCGGGACTACTGATTGGGAGTCTTTATGGTGGTGCAGTGACTCTCGATGGCAGACGGATCAGAAGGAGACTTGCTGTCACTGAAGAGCACCTTCCATATTTGGAGTCCCTCCTTAACTTCTGGGCCTGTCACAAGCCAGGTGGGTGCCACATCTTCCATTAGTCATCTTTTGGGGGAGTCGGTTGACACACAGTCGATGGCGCAGACCCTGTTTTTCCATAGCCTGCGTTCCGTTGCTTCTGTGCAGGTGCTAAAAGGCACTATATACAGTAAGAATACATCGAATTCCACCATATTGGGCCTACCCTTGAAGGTGCAGTGGTGGTCCGCACGTCTGCCCCATGGTCCTGGTGTCCTGCTGTGTGTTTTCGGCATGCGCTTGTGGGATTTCTGCTTTTCTTCCCACAATCCTCCTCACTCGGTGATGGCCCCCATATGGTAATGTCCAGGGTGGGTTCCTATTCCATGCCCAATGTCGCAAGGAGCCCATGACCCCGAACTGTACATGCAGATTAGAAGAAGGACGAATGGGTGAATCGGCCCTCTGTGACTTCTAGCAGCTGTGAAAACAGCCATTTTCATTTAATCAAGTTTGACAGCAGCGCCCAATGCTGGCACAGCAGCGGCTCTCGTTTCTGCCAGGGCCAATTACGAGTGGCCATTTCAAGGGCTCCATTCTGCCTTTCTGTCATTTTGCGCTTTTCCTGGCAAGTTGCGTTGGTGTTGACTTTGGAAATGTGTCGTGCCACGTTCACTGCCAAACTGGGCAAGAAAAGTCCTTCTCAAGTTCGACTGCCTGTCTTTTTAACTTTCTGTACAGCTCCTGGCAGTCGAGCTCCTTCCATCAATCATCCATCCATCCATTATCCAACTCGCTACATCCTAACTACAGGGTCACAGGGGTCTGCTGGAGCCAATCCCAGCCAACACAGGGCTCAAGGCAGGAAACAAACCCCAGGCAGGGCGCCAGCCCACTGCAGTTCCATCAATCACTCTGTTTTATATAGTGGGCAATGACTAAAAAGTAGACCTGCTGTTTTCGTTTCGAGATTGGACCTTTGCTGGTGGGCAGGGACCAGGTCCTGGATGCGATACCAAGGACCGGTCAATCACACCCACACACCACTCAGTCCGGGCCAATCTGGGGTCACCAGCTTAGGTGACACGTGTGACACAGCCAGGGTATTCAGGGACACGCGTGAAGATGAACAGAAGGGCAAATGCCATGAACCTGCATCTTTGTTTCTGTTGATGGTCCACTTGTCAAACCTGCTCCTTGGTGTTTTGTTTGATTCATCACTTAACTTTGAGCGACACATCAGAGGCCTCATGTATAAACGGTGCGTATGCACAGAAATGTTGAGTACGAACGTTTCCACGTTCAAATCGCGATGTATAAAACCTACACTTGGCGTAAAGCCACGCACTTTTCCACGGTACCTCATACCCTGTCGTACGCAAGTTCTCCGTTAGGTTTTGCAGACTGGCGGCACCCAGCGTCAAAGCAGTGCTACTGTTCCTGTGTGGTTACCCTTTCTTAGATCCACATCCACGACGGTGGCTCAAGTGCTCCTTGTAGAACTGTTTGTACTTGCAAGTTACCGTGAGGTAATTGTATATATGATAGTTATAATATTGCACATCCTGAGCCACTTTATAAAGCGCCTATTTACGTATGATGACGGTATCATTTTTAAGATGAAATGCAGCAAAATATGTTTATTATATTATACAGTACAGATAAAACCTTTAACTACACGGTGCCGCAGTGCTAGCGAGCTTGAGCTCCGTTCACGGTTTGTTCCTTCCTCGTGCTGTTTTCATGCTGTGACTGGCGCGACACTGGAAGGATAGATGGATAGGATAATTAAACATTATGAAGATATTTCAATGTTCCTTAAACGTTTTGAAGAATCGGCGTTCTAAGCTTACAGATGGCTTAACGTCTGTTACAGAGCTGATTGTGTGGCGATTGGGTATTTGGAGAAAGAAAAGTAAGGACAGGAATTGGAGGTTAGTACGTTTGAAAAAGACAGTACTGCTGTAAAAAAATAAAGCATTTCATTGAAGGTCGTGCATGGCGTAGCAAAGATCTTGCCATAAGACATGAACAATCACTGTGCCACCGTGTTCCCATGTTTAATAACATGCTTTAACTCATATCATCATGAAAATGATATCACGTATACTTCTCAGTATTTTAATTATTCAGAGAGCTGTAATATTACGAATGTAATGGATTCTGTGTCCTGTCGGAGGAAGAGCACGTAGTGATTCGGACACATAGAGCACATAGAAGATCAAATACACAAAGCAAAACCTTTAACGTGCTACTTTAGTTACGATGGGATTTTTTAGAAACTAGTAAATTAAACGATTTTAAGATGAAGTTTATGATGTTCTACTTTAATGACAAAATAAACTACGTGATTAAAGTGGAAATTTCGAGATTAAAGTTGACATTTTTGACACGCTATGTCACTTGATCAGCTTCCTTTTGTTGCTTATATAACTGTTTAAACCAACAAATAGTACGTTTTTCTTTGCCTCCATTTGGTATTCGCTGAAATTCCTCTATTTTTGTTCGTACTTTTCCCATTGTCTTTTCACAGAACGCTGGGCTTAAGGGCTATTTATATTGATTTGCATATTCAAAGAGGCATAATTCTGGGAGGAGTTAGGGCGGGACAGCAAGCGCGTGCACGTGCGTTTATTTCCACGCTGAGCGGGATTTATGTGGCGGAAATTGGCGAACGCGCAGATTCCTGCATCTGGACTTTTCTGTGCGTAAGCACATTTCGGCTTTTGTACTTACGTCATGTTATAATGCGAATTCTACGCACGGCGTTATGCATGAGGCCCCAGGTCTCTTTCCAAAATTTAATTCTATCATCTCCGTCACGTTGCCCGCCTCCGTCCATTTCCGTCCTTTAATGAAGCTCAGACTCTGGTTCATTGTTTCATAATGTCTCATATTGATTACTGTAATTCCCTCTTCATCGGCCTCCGTGCAAAATCTATACAGAAGCTACAGTCCATTCAGAACTCCGCAGCCAGAGTCCTCACCCACACAAAGCGTTTCGCTCACGTCTCCCCAGTTCTCTCCTAGCTTTACTGGTTACTGTTTCCATCAAGGATTAAATTCAAGATACTGATTGTAGCAGTGCTGCTATAAGTTAAAACTGCATCTCCCAGCAGTCCCTGCAGAGGCTCTGATTGGTCTTCTGCAGAGGTGGGTAGAGTAGCCAAAAATTGTACTCAAGTAAGAGTAGGGTTACTTCAAAATAATAATATTACTCAAGTAGAAGTAAAAAGTAGTCATCCAAAAAATGACTCAAGTAAGAGTAAAAAAAAAGTACTTGGTGAAAAGACTACTCAAGTACTGAGTAACTGCTTGATCATAATAAATGATTTATCTTTTAGAAATGTTGTAATAAGATGGACAAAAATATAAAATAATGTGCAAATTTTGCTATTTCCAAATAATAAAATAAAAATGAGTAAAAATAAATAACATCTTTACAAAATAAACATGCAAAAATAACACAAAGTTCCAAACCTCAGTTTTTCACAACAAAGCTTTGGAAGCCGATACCTACAGTAGGTAACATGTATGTTTGAACAGTGCACACTACTTACAGTGACACGATAACCTGACTGTACACTGACCGTATCATACTGCATATTCACTTGCCCTCCAAATAGCACAGCTGATAGAAAATAACATTAGAAGAAGGCAGCTTGTGCACCTGCAAGAAGTCTCACTTTATCATGACTGGCCAGTCGCGGATAGTTGACACAGTTGACACAGTCACTGTATAATAGATGTGGAATGATCTTTTTAAAAAAAATAAAAATTGAGACTGCAATTAACATGAAGAAGTGTCCTTATAACTGTTCTTATTTTTAAGTTCTGTAAGACATACACTGTCAGACAGACCACTGAATAATGCACAGATAGAGAAGTTACTAGATAGATAAACTGGGAAGGCACTGTATAATAGAAGATATAAAACTGTCAGGAGAAAAAAAAACAGCTAGAGGGATAGATAGATAGATAGATAGATAATGTGAAAGGCATTATATGATAGATAGATAGATAGATATGAAAGGCACTATGTTTTAGATAGATAGATGTGAAAGGCACTATATGATAGATAGATATGAAAGGCACTATGTGATAGATAAATAGATGTGAAAGGCACTATATTTTAGATAGATAGATAGATAGATGTGAAAGGCACTATATGATAGATAGATAGATATGAAAGGCACTATATTTTAGATAGATAGATAGATAGATGTGAAAGGCACTATATGATAGATAGATAGCTAGACGTGAAAGGCACTATATGATAGATAGATAGCTAGACGTGAAAGGCACTATATGATAGATAGATATGAAAGGCACTATGTGATAGATAAATAGATGTGAAAGGCACTATATTTTAGATAGATAGATAGATGTGAAAGGCACTATATGATAGATAGATAGATATGAAAGGCACTATATTTTAGATAGATAGATAGATAGATGTGAAAGGCACTATATGATAGATAGATAGATGTGAAAGGCACTATATGATAGATAGATAGCTAGACGTGAAAGGCACTATATAATAGATAGATATGAAAGGCACTATATGTTAGATAGATAGACATGAAAGGCACTATATGATAGATAGATGTGAAAGGCACTATATGATCGATAGATAGATGTGAAAGGCACTATATGATAGATAGATAGCTAGATGTGAAAGGCACTATATGTTAGGTAGATGTGAAAGGCACTATATGATTGATAGATAGATGTGAAAAGCACTATATGACAGGTGCTGCAGAAAGGCAAGCAGGCAGTGAGAGTACATTCACATGTGAAAGGCACTAGATAAACGGATAGATAGGGAAGGCACTTATATAATAGGCAAACAGAGAAGGCACGAGACAGATGCGTAACAGTATTAGCTATATAGTAGTTTCGTTTTATATATAATGTATACTGTATGTATTTTACAACTCGGAGAATTATGTCAAAAAGAAATACATTAAATCATATACAGTATCAATCGACACACGCTGCACGCAGGCAAGCGGGCAGTGAGAGTGGAGATAGATGTGAAAGACGCTAGATAGATTGTATACAACAGGCAAAAATACCAACCACTTGATAACAGTATTAGCTATAATCAATGAAAACCTTAATTAATCAACAGAAATAACCGCAATCCGACATTTTTAAACTTTTACGATTTACTCAAGAAAAAAAAGAAAAAAACGCCCCAGCACGTCTATGAAGGCAGGCGGAGCGGCAAAAAGCACAGGACAGCGGCCACCAAAATGGAAGTGGTAGAAAATAGATTGCATCAGTAGTGGTTTACTACTACCACAGAGAATGAATGGGAAAGTTTAGGGAGTTTTAGCCAAAGAATACTCAGCAGCCGCCGTCCGCTGTGCATGTTTGGAACACAGCGTATTTAATGGATTAAAAGTAACGATTCTTGTGTTGCCCAATGTAGCGGAGTAAGAGTAGCGTTTCTTCTACACAAATGTACTCAAGTAAAAGTAAAAAGTATGATGCAGTAAAACTACTCTTAGAAGTACAATTTTTTAAAAAAGTTACTCAAGTCAATGTAACTCGTTACTACCCACCTCTGGTCTTCTGTCCAGGGTGCAGGGGCTGTTGGGGTCAAAGGTGGCAGAGTGGCTCTTAAAAGCAGGGGCCGGTGTCCAAAGATTGGAGGAGTGTTTGTTTTTTTTTGCGTTGTGTTCTGTGTTCCGTGTACCTGTCTGGCTGCCTTCTCTGTTGGTCGTCGCCTCCTGGATTGTTTCATTGTTGGGGTCTTGATTGTCTTCTGTCTACCTGTGTGCTGAGGACTGATAGTGGATTCATGGCACTTCCCGCTCCTGAACCGTCCACCCGTCGTCACCATTACAGGGACTACCGGTAGGGCTGTCTTTTCATTCCCTTTCAACATACAGACCTCTGGACTTACTATCTTCATCATCTCATTACATTTGTTGCTGTTTTCCGTGGACTTTGTGGTTTAATGTAATATCGCCGTAGGGGTACAGGGGGTGGTTTTTGTTGTTTTCATTTAATTTCATTATATTCTTTAATTGTTGTTTGATTCCAGTGTGCATTACTTTGTCTCTGTTTGTGAGTGTGTGCGGGTCGGGCCAAGCCTGGGAGTGTCCCTGGAATTTCCTCTATAAAAATAAATAAATCGCCGTCCTCTTGATGGTGTGAATCTTAGCAGCACCTGACCGCTCCATGCTTCTCACCTTCAAAGTCCTACATAACCTTGGCCTCCTCTACCTCACTCAGCTCCTAGCTCCGTACACTCCTTGTCGCTCTCCTTACTGTCCCACCCTGGGAGACCGGTCCTTCAGTATTATGGCTCTTCCTCAGTCTCTCCGAGATTGCTCCTCTTTCTGCACCATTAAATCTCATCTGAAAATTTTGCTCTTGTACAAACTTTTGTCATCTGTGTAATTTATTTTTTTACTCTGTATATAAAGCGACCTTGGATTTGTGAAATGCTCACGATAAATGTAACTTATTATTATTATTATTATTTATTTACCTTAAAATGGAGTTTTGGTCACAGCACCACACTGACATCCAAAGGCCACAGGTGCATTGATACTGTGGGCAAAGAGCACACCTAGTCTGGCATCACTAGCAATCGGAAGGGCATAACATGGCATAACACCCTCAAACCTGCTTACATCAGTTCAGGGTTGTGGGTCGAGTGTGGAGTTTATCTTGGCACCGGCAGCCAGGCAGCATTGAGTCTCGGTGGGGGAAACAACTCGGACGCAAATGCAGGGAAATCTGCCACTGAATAGGCCCGCCCACAAGGCGTCTTCCTAAAACCCCCGCCCCACAATTCCCTTCGGCCCGTGCACTTTAACCGCTCCAGCGGCTGCTTTCCGTCTCATTTCTCCTCGTGTATTAGACAAACACGTAAAATGGAAAGATGCGGAGAACAAAAGCTGGACCCTGAGAGTAAATGGAAAAGTGAAAGCCTGCTATCAGTTCAAGAGCTCAGCAAGCACAAGGTAAGCGAGGCCTACGGGTTGCATCTCAATAAATTAGAATATCAATCGAAAGGTCAGTGTATTTCAGTAATTCAATTCAAAGAGTGTAAACTCGTATATTATATAGATTTATTACACACTGAGTGATATGTTTCAAGCATTTATTTCTTTTCATTTTGTGGATTATGGCCTACAGGTAATGAAAACCTCAAAATTCAGTATCTCAGAAATTAGAATATTACATAAAAACCAATAAAAATATGATTTTTAATACAGAAATGTTGGCCTACTGAAAGTATGTCCATGGTATGCACTCAATACTTGGTTGGGGCTCCTTTTGCATGAATGACTGCATCAATGTGGCGTGGCATGAAGGCGATCGGCCTGTGGCACTGCTGAGGTGTTACGGATGCCCAGGATGCTTTGCTGGCGGCCTTCACCTCGTTTGCATTGCTGGCTCTGGTGTCTCATCTTCCATAGATTCTCTATGGGGTTTAGGTCAGGCGAGTTTGCTGGCCAGCCAAGCACAGTGACACCAGGGTTCATTAAACCAGGTACTGGTACTTTTGGCAGGCGTGGGCAGGTGCCAAGTTTCTGGTGGAGAATGAAATCGGCATCTCCATAAAGCTCATCAGCAGAGGGAATCATGAAGTGCTTGAAAAGCTCCTGGTAGACACTACTACGCTGACTTTGGACTTGATAAAACACAGGGGACCAACACTCAGCAGATGACTCCCCAAATTATCACAGACTGTTGGAAAACGTCACACTGGAGCCTCAAGCAACTTGGGATTCTGTGCCTCTCCACTCTTCCTCCAGACTCCGGGACCTTGATTTCCAAATGAAATTTCCTCTGAAGAGAGGAATTTGGACCACTGAGCTGGTAACAGTCCAGTCCGTGTTCTCCTTATCCCAGGTAAGACACTTCTGACGTTGTCTCTGGTTGACACAAGGAATGCTGTGACAGTTGTAGCCCACGTCCGCCATACTCAGGTCTGTGTGTGGCGGCTCTTGAAGCACCAATGCCACGGTCCACTCCTTGGGAATCTCCCTCAAATTCTTAAATGGGCTGCGCTTCACAATCCTCTCAAGGCTGCGGTTATCCCCGTTGCTTGTGCTTTCCTTCCACTCAACGTTCCATTAATATGCTTGGATACGGCACTCTGTGAACAGCCAGCTTCTTCAGCAATGTGGCTTAGCCTCCTCGTGGAGGGACGGTGTCAATGACCGTCCTCTGGACAACTGTCACGTCAGCAGTCTGATTGTGTGGCCTACTGAACCAGCCTGAGAGACCATTTAAAGGCTCAGGGACCCCTTAGCAAGTTAATTAGCTGATTGGGAGGTGGGACACCAGGAGTCTACGAATATGCAGCTTTCCACAATATTCAAATTTTCTGAGATACTGAATTTTGGGTTTTCATTAACTATAAGCCATTATCTATCTATCTATCTATCTATCTATCTATCTATCTATCTATCTATCTAGTCTATCTATCTATCTATCTATCTATCTATCTATCTATCTAGTCTATCTATCTATCTAATCAGCAAAATGAAATAAACACTTGAAATACATCAGTCTGTGTGTAATGAATCTATATAATATATGAATTTCACTTTTTGAATTGAATTACTGAAATAAATGAACTTTTCAATGATATTCTTATCTATTGAGATGCACCCCCAATCCACCCAGAGACATACGTTTTATGTTATCTAACCCATGTAGTTTGTAGTTATGGGCCGAGAGAAAGAATGTAATCTTGTGTTTTCATTCAGAATGGAGTTCAAAAGCTGCTGATACAAAATTCAGTCATGTGAAAAAGTAAGTGCACCCCATTGGAAACAGTTGGGTTCTTCCACATATTTGAACATATTTTGCTCTTGGCACGATGACACACACTTGATATCTGTGTTTTAAGTAAGACCGTCAGGTCCACCTGCCTACTTCCTAAGGCAGGGGTGTCAAACAGGCCTGGTGGGCCGCAGTGGCTGCAGGTTTTCATTCTAACCATCTTCTTCATTAGTGAGCCATTCTGCTGCTGATTAACTAGTTTTGCCTTCGTTTTAATGGATGTGACTCAGACCACTTAGTTCACGGGTGTCGAACTCCAGTCCTGGTGGGCCGCAGTGGCTGCAGGTTTTCATTCTAACCCTTTTCCTAATCAGTGACCAGTTTTCACTGTTAATGAACTCCTTTTCTCTTCATTTTAATAGCCCTGATTTTAAGGATTCGGTCCTCTGAATTGATTCCTTTCTTCATTAAATGTCAGTCAAACAAAAATGAGACGTGAAACGAGCCGACAGATGACCAGCTAAACTGGGATTTCAAACTACTCAGCCAATCTCTTAATGAGAGCCGATTCTTGCTGTTAATTAAGCCCATTATTAATTCCACAGCTTGTTGCTGCTCTCATTCTGCCAGCAGGCAGACTATTTCTAAAAAACTGTTGATGTTTTTTTTTGTTTTTTTTCTAAGAACGCCGTCATAATGTTTTGGTGACCTGAGAGATCAGCCTCACCGAGACCTTCACCTTTCTTATATTCAGATATTGTGTGATGGGCACAGGTGAGCTGGTCAGGTGGCGGCTCGTTTTGTGTCTCGTTATTGTTTGGCTGCTAATTAAGGAAAAAGAAACAACAAGTTAATTAAAACAAAGGCAAAAGAAGTTAATTAGCAGCAAAAACGGCTCACTAATGAAGGAGATGGTTAGAATGAATACCTGCAGCCACTGCGGCCCTCCAGGACCAGAGCTGGACACCCCTGATCTACAGTCTGTTATGGTGAAGGGTGCGCCGAGCCATACGTCCTGTTCTGGGAAATTAAATCCTACGCAGTCTCTTATGCTGGCCTGTCAGGTCCTCTCCCAAATAACTTCACCTCATGCGAAAGAAGAGCAAAAAGATTCTTACGGAAATGAACCCGGCTTCACCTGACTTTTTCCAGTGAGTTGAGTAGCTTTCCTTATTCCTTTTATTGTGGCGTCTGCTTCTAACTTTGGGTGTTACCGGCGTTCCCTGAAGGAGATGTTTCATCTCGCAGGGCACCCTGGATATCATCGAGAGGAGTCGCAGCGCATGGCTCAATGGCAACTCTGGTCTGTACCGGGAACTGAGAAGGATGGCTGCGAGGACTCTGAGGGCAGATAAAGAGGCGTTTGTTAGAGGAATCTGTGAGCACGTGACACACCATCTGTGGTCTAGCGACTCATTTCCTGCTTACAGAGGAATCAAAGCATTACGCACATCTGAATCTGTTCCTCAGAGAGTCACAGTCAGGGCATCTGCTGGAACGGTCCTTACAGATGACACAGTTGTGACCCGCTGGGCTGGCTACTTTGAGCAGTTGTTCAAAGCTGATCCTCTGGCTAGGACGTTGGATATCTCTGGGTCCACAGTCCTTGAGGCTGTTCCTCCAATTAGCTGTGAACCACCCAAGCTCACTGAGATGGCACAGGTGGTGAACCAGCTGAGGGGAGGAAAGGCTGCAGGGATCTGTGGTATCAGGGGTGAACTTCTCCAGGCTGGTGGTAAGGCTGTCATCCTGGCATTGCAAGCAATCTTTGCTTAAATTTGGGAGACTGGCATCATCCCAACTGACTGGAAAATGGGACTGGTCATTCCTATCTGGAAAGGGAAGGGTGATTGCCTGGATTGCAGCAACTACAGGGGGATAACACTGCTCTCTGTGCCGGGTAAGGTCCTTGCTAGGATCGTCCTCAATAGGATCTGTGATCACTTGCTCACCTACCAGCGACCGGAACAGTCTGGTTTTACGCCTAAGAAGTCTACCATCGACCGCATCCTGGCGCTGAGGGTTCTCATGGAGTGCAAACGCGAATATCGGCAGAGTTTCTTTGCAGCCTTTGTTGATTTTCGCAAAGTGTTCGACTCAGTTGATCGAGCTGCCCTGTGGGACATCCTGAGGGTTCGTGGGATCTCCTTGAGGTTGCTGGATATCATGGCCGGTCTGTACCCACTGGTACTGTGAGTGCTGTGCCGAGTGGAGGCAGGACCTCTGTGTTTTTTCCCAGTTAATTCTGGGGTTCGTCAGGGGTGTGTTTTTGCTCCTACTCTGTTCAATGCTTGTATTGACTGGATGTTGGTCGGGTCGTGGGGTCCAGCAGCTGTGGGGCATCTGTTGGTGAAGAAAGATTCCCAGATCTTGACTTTGCTGATGATGCTGTGATCTTCACAGAGTCAATGGAGGCTCTGATCGGGGCGCTTGAGAGACTGAGTGAGGAGTCTTGAGGTGTCTGGGCTTGTGAGCGTTCCTGATAAAAACCAAAGAGCCAGGCCTTTAATGGACCTCTTGGGCACAGCCATCAGCAGTGTGTCTGTCTGTTGGAGAGAGTGTTGACCTTATTGAGAGGTTTACTTACCTTGCAGAGGACATTCATGTCTCTGGTGACTCTTCCTATGAAGTCAGTAGACGGATTGGAGAGCGATGGGGATCATGAGGTCACTGGAAAGGGGTGTGTGGCGCTCTAGATATCAATGCAAAAGGATGAAGGTCCAAGTCTTTAGAGTCCTGGTGCTTCCTGTCTTGCTATATGGTTGTGAGACATGGACGCTATCCAGTGACCTGAGACGAAGACCGAACTCCATGTGTGTCTCTTTGGAGAATCCTTGGGTACCGTTGGTTTGACTTTGTGTTGCTCATGGAGTCCCCGAATGAGGCACATGACCTGCATTGTGAGGGAGCCTCAGTTACGGCACTACGGCGGCCATGTGGGGTGCGTTTCCCCCGAAGGTGATCTGGCTCGTAAGATCCTCATTGTTGGGGACCTGTAGTGGCTGGACCAGGCCCAAGGGGTCGCCCACGTAACATCTGGCTGAGGGTCATTTCTGGAGGGTGGGACTGGACTGTGTGTCTGCTTGGGGGGGCTGCAAACCGAGATCCCAAGTTGTTTCATTGTGTAGTGGGTGCGGGCGACCGTGCTGTACCAGTGCCTTGCTCCCCAACTTGACTTGACCTTTCTCCTTTGGCCTTTGGCGCTCACTCTCTTCTCCTCCTTCACCATTTTTCCTGCCACTGGGTTTACATCTGGTCGGCTCCTCCTCTTAGTTTGTTTGGCCCACCAAGTCAGGTGCTCCCTTCCCCATGAACCATTGGCCAGCCATTCCACCATTAACAGGACTAGGGAGAGGTGCAAACTGCCAGTGACACCCACACATATCCACGACAGCCGTTCCAAACTGATTACACTGCATGGAAGTTTTAATAAAAGCTTTTGATTTTTTGAAAAGCTGAGCCACCTGCATGATGTTTATGCTGTGGTGTGTCCTGCAAACGCACGACAAAGAAAAATAGTCAGAAAATGCAAACCGGCGACAGAGCAGAGTGAAGCACCACAACCGATTATCGACTTCTTTTAATGCATGATGAGGTAGTCTTGCTGAGGATGTGGTCGTAAAACAACTCCGCCGCCATTCACTCGTAAATACATGAAGAGGAACATGCAAACTCCATGCAGACCCTGGTGGTATGAGGAAGAAATGACAGTTCTGTGCTCTCCTTATTCTAAAACATTTCTATTTTGGTGAATCGGCATTGCTAAAGTGACCAGAGTGTGTTTGTGTATTCGCCCTGCAATGGACTATCGCCTTTTCCAGGTGGTGTTCCTGCCTGACGCTTGCTGGGATAGGCTTCAGCTGCCCCGCCACCCTGTCCTGGATAAGCAGGTTAGGAAGATGGATGGATGTCTATCACGCCTGTTGAGTTATTGTCGTCGCTTCACTGTGTGCTACACGCGTTCTTAATATTCCTTCCCGCCGAACTTCTGATAAGGGACACATTTGTCGGTCCCAAGGCTAACAAGGCAAGGCAAGGCTCGGCAGAGGAAGGACTGGGCCACAGACACAAGCAGCTGTTTAGTGGTCCTTGAAAAGATAGTTCATCATCTCTTTAAGGAAGGACCCTGATCCACTCCCGCTGTCGGCCTTGAGAGGCACCACACTGAAATCTGACGCTTGCTCAGGAGATCGCTGTCCTCTTGAATCTTGGTGCCACAGCAGCCATCCTCTTCTTCTCTTTGTTGGCTCTGACCTCCCGTGTGCCGTTCAGCGCGTTTGGCTTCACCCTCCTCCCCTGCACAGCCTCAACGTCCCGTTCTCTGTGGTCGAAATTTAACATCTTATTAAAGAAAGAAACCAACTCTAACAGGACAATTCAGTAATCAGGCAGGAGAAAAGCCGTTCATTGTATCTTTTAATGACTCCTCGGCAAAGTGCCTTGGAGGGAGCAGTCAGTTACAGCCTGGTCAGAATGGTCAGAGAAACAAAGGACAGAGATTCGTTTTATAAACTGTTCAATTTACATACGGTGTCAGTCAATGCATACATTTTAGTCTGGTTGGTTCATTGGTTTACACCCAAATGATTTATATAAAAATAAAAGTCTGTCATATTATATTCTGGTTCTCCTTATGCCTTTTGAGATGAGCCACCACCCTTGACATTTCTGTGCATATAACAACTGTCCATTCTCATTTATAGGACATCTGCTGATTTCTTAGTCATCTCTTAGTCATCCGTCAGTACATTTTGTACATTACATCAACCTTTCTTCTGGTACATTCTTTATTTACTTCACCATCTCAGTATTTTTCCTAAACCAATTCTTATATTTCAGTGTACATTTTGTTGTTCACTTGACCTTTATTTGGTTTTGCACATTTATTAACCCTTTATGCTATTTCTTTAAGATGAATGCTATGTTACCCTAAAATTATTCTTCCACATCTCTCACAGGTTGAGTCGCCAATATATCTTTGTGAAGTAATGAAATAAGCTTTTGTGTAGTGAAAGAACACAAGTGATCAGTCGCATGTGTGACTTTTTCAGTGACAGTCCCCTCCATAATAATAATAATACTAATAATAATTCTTTGCATTTATATAGCGCTTTTTTCACTACTCAAAGCGCTTAGCAATTGCAGTATAAGGGCCCAACAGAGCAGAGTCCCTTTTTGGAATTTTACGAGATTTGAACGGGCAACCTTCCGATTGCCAGTGCAAATCCCTAGCCTATGAGCCACCACTCCATACATATTGGAACAGCAAGGCCAGTGAATTTGTTTTTGCTGTGCACTGAAGACATTGGAGTGTGAGATCAAAAGATGACGAAGAGAAGAGAGTTCCGAGTTTCAGTTTTTATTCCCTGGTATTTACATCTCGACATTTTAAACAACATGCCTTAAAATAATATACTGTATACCATGGCTGTGAAGAACAGTCTTTGACTTCAATAATGCTAAACTTATCCTGTAAGGGAATAGAATTGGTAAGTTATGTGCCTTCTTCTATAAGAGAGAAAAAGATCAAACTATTGCAGCAAGGGTGTCTGGGATATTTGTTATCCCACATGCGAACCACAAACAGAGAAAGTAAAAAGTAATTTAATGTGGACTTTGTTGTATTGATTAGTACACAAAGAAATCTCCAGATACCTTCTTTATTATAGGAAGACCTCTGTCATACAATCTCCTTCCGGGAACTCTCCTCCCATCCCTCTCCCAGTTCTATTTTTGTATATAATATATATATATATGTATGTACAGTAATCCCTCCTCCATCGTGGGGGTTGCGTTCCAGAGCCACCCGCGAAATAAGAAAATCCGCGAAGTAGAAACCATATGTTCATATGGTTATTTTTATATTGTCATGCTTGGGTCACAGATTTGTGCAGAAACACAGGAGGTTGTAGAGAGACAGGAATGTTATTCAAACACTGCAAACAAACATTTGTCTCTTTTTCAAAAGTTTAAACTGTGCTCCATGACAAGACAGAGATGACAGTTCCGTCTCACAATTAAAAGAATGCAAACATATCTTCCTCTTCAAAGGAGTGCGCGTCAGGAGCACAGACTGTCATAGAGATAGAGAAAAGCAAACAAATCAATAGGGCTGTTTGGCTTTTAAGTATGCGAAGCACCGCGGCACAAAGCTGTTGAGGCGGCAGCTCACACCCCCTCCGTCAGGAGCAGACAAAGAGAGAGAGAGAGAGAGAGAGAGAGAGACAGTTTGTTTTTCAATCAAAAATCAATACGTGCCCTTCGAGCTTTTAAGTATGCGAAGCACCGTGCAGCATGTCGCTTCAGGAAGCAGCTGCACACAGAAGGTAGCAACGTGAAGATAATCTTTCAGCATTTTTAGACGAGCGTCCGTATCGTCTAGGTGTGCGAACAGCCCCCCCCTGGTCAATCCCCCTACGTCAGGATCACAGATAGTCAGCGCAAGAGAGAGAGAGAGAGAAAGTAAGTTGGGTAGCTTCTCAGCCATCTGCCAATAGCGTCCCTTGTATGAAATCAACTGGGCAAACCAACTGAGGAAGCATGTACCAGAAATTAAAAGATCCATTGTCCGCAGAAATCCGCGAACCAGCAAAAAATCTGCGATATATATTTAAATATGCTTACATATAAAATCCGCGATATATATTTAAATATGCTTACATATAAAATCCGCGATGGAGTGAAGCCGCGAAAGGCGAAGCGCGATATAGCGAGGGATTACTGTATATATATATATATATATAAATAATATATTTGTACAGTGCCACCTACTGTCCAAATGAAATAACATTAATACCACACCATAATAGACTTTTCGTCAACTTATGAACTTCATTTCATTTTAAATGAATCCTTTCTTCAATACATGAAAAAGTAGTCACCACACAGCTTCTGTCTCGTTTTACACATCACAATTTATTTAAAACCTTCCGGTCTAGCTTCTCCTCTGGTCACAGTACAGAAATGGCACTAATGCATGTTGTATACGACATTCTGATATCCTCTGATGAAGGAAATTCAACTGTAATTATGTCGTTAGACTTAAGAGCAGTGTTTGACACCATTGACCATTCTATTTCATTACAAAGGCTGGAAAACTACATTGGACTGTCAGGTACTGTGCTTGTCTGGTTTAGTTCTTATTTATCAAATCACTACCAGTATGTACAGAAATGTGTTAGCAGTGCCTTATCATCTTACTCAGAGGTTAAATATGGTGTCCCGCAGGGTCCAGTTTCCGGATCTTTACTGGTTTCACTTTACATACCGTATATACTCGCGTTTAAGTTCTCCGGTGGATAAGTCGGGGCTTGATATATAATGTCAGTCGTATAAGTCGAATGCAGAAATCTCACGCTATTGGTCCAAGAGATTACGCTATGCTAACGCCCACCTGAGAGAGTAACCACGGAGCATACGTCCTTTTTTTCTATGTATTGTGCCTAGGTGACCACATGGTAAGACCCAAACTATTCTGAAGTGATGTTTGCACTGATTTGTGTTTTTTGTATCACACACCCTCATACACCTTTATCATAAGAGCATCCCTTATCTACGATTGGGCGTTCGATCAGAAGAAAATATGAAGCTGGTTTTAAATTAAACGTCGTTGAAGTGGTGAAAGAAATTGGTGACTGGACTGCTGCAACAAAATTCAATGTGTCTGAGAAACTGACTGGAGGAGGCAAAAAGATGTAAAAAAAAAAAAAAAAATGTATGTGTCATATTTTTGAACGGGTGTATAAGTTGGGGTCTGAGTTTATGATCGATTTTGTGGGTCTTTTACATGTGAGTATATACAATACTTCCATTGGGAACGACCATTAGAAAAGATAATGTTCATTTTCACTCATACGCCGATGACACCCAGTTATACCTTATTTATTAATTTTTTTAGACCAAACAATGTTTCTCCGATGCTGTCCTTAATTAGTTGTGTCAGTGAGTTGAAGGTGTGGATGGTTTAGAATTATTTGTCTCTGAATACAGAAAATAGAAGGAATGTTATTTATCACAGGGAAATGACGCTGAACACAACAACATTCTGTAACTCGGTTGGAATCACTATCAGTTTTACTGAATCATTGTGTGGTGGCTCTGTGGCTAGGGATCTGCACTGGCAATCTGAAGGTTGCCGGTTCGAATCCCGTAAATGCCAATAGGGACTCTGCTCTGTTGGGCCCTTGAGCAAGGCCCTTAACCTGTAATCGCTGAGCGCTTTAAGTAGTGAGAAAAGCGCTATATAAATGCAAAGAATTATTAATTTAGGCATTATCGTTGACACTAGCACATCATTTTAAACACATATTTACAAAACAATCGAAATATATTTTTTCCTAACAACTAAATTGGAAAATGAAGTTGTTTTCTAAGTGGAAGAGCCAATCTTGGAAAGTTAACGCTTTAAGTTAAACTCATATTAGTGTTTGCTTAATTTGAATAGAATATCATTTTCTTTCATAGCTATAGATCACGGTTTAGCCTTAACCCCCTGTAGTTAACGTGTAATAACACCTTCTTGGCTATATCTGTAATACAGTGTGTCAATTAAGACAGTTTGGAATAGGCACATTTGGAGTTTGTAAATGGGATAGGCATTCAGTTTTCTGACTGTTTAGAAATGATTCGACTGTATGAAAAAACTTCAAGAAACAAAACACGATAAAAGCCATGAACTGAATTTTCTTTAAGTTAGGACTTTGCCACATCAACTTTTTTCTCTAATTTTGTGTGAAATATTTTACTTGGAATCTTTACTAAAGTTTCTAAAAATGAAGATATTTTGTCTGTGGAATCATTTCAATGTGTCACACTAGTGCCAGAATCCCATGAAGCAACCTTAAGCTGCAAAACTTGGGTAATTTTGGGTAAACGCAGCTACACTAAGTATGCAGGACACCAATAAGTTAATTCATGCATTTATTTCTAGCAGGACTGACTATTGCATTGCGTTATTCCCTGGTTGCTCAAATTGTTCTTTATGCAGCTTTCAGTTATTTGAAAAGGCTGTTGCCAGAGTCATTACAAGAACTAGAAGGTCTGACCACATCACTCCAACTCTCAAGTCATCACACTGGCTCCCAGTTAAGTTTAGGGCTGATTTCAAAATCCTCCTTTTAACTAATAAAGCGTTAAATGGCCGTGGCCCTGCTAACTTATTACAAACCTGAACACACATTGACATCTCCAGATGCCGGCTTATTTAAGACTCCAAGGATTAATACAATAATTGTGGGAGGTTGAGCTTGTAGTTACAGGGCCCCGAAGCGGTGGAATGATCTGCTGGCTAATATAAGAGATGTCTCTTCAGTCTCAGCTTTTAAATCCGCCTGAAGGCTCACAACTTTAGTCTGGCATACCCTGACAAGAGCTGCAGGTTTGTAGTGCATACAGTATTTCCATTTGTTTGTCATTTGTATAGAAAAATAAGTAATTCAGTATTTAGAAACAGTTACTAACCCTCCTCAGTTTGGATTCTCTTCTCGGTCGCTGGATGTGTCACTTGGTGCCAATACTCTATTGCCAAGCTGATCTCCTGCCCATAGAACAGCTGTCTGGGAGCCTTGGAGTCATCAGATGGAAAGACTCTGTCATCAGATTGGACAATAAGCACAGACTCTACTCTAGGACCCTAGAAGGAGGTGAGTGGCCAAGGTCTCCAGGACTGTGATTGTGCCCAACTTTGTCTTTTTGACTTTCTCTTTTATAACGCGAGAGTTTCATTTCCTCCAGTGATGCTGCTGACTGGAGTTTTTGTTTTCCTCTCCTCCATTTTCAACTGGTCATAGTTCAGCAATAACTTAATGAACTGATATCTTTGCAAATGAACAAAGTTCCAAGTCTTTAGAGTCCTGATGCTTCCTGTCCTGCTGTACGTGGACGCTCTCCAGTGACCTGAGATGAACACTGGACTCCTTGGGTACCACTGGTTTGACTTTGTGTTGCTCACGGAGTCTCGAATGAGGCACATGACCTGCATTGTGAGGGAGAGCGTCAGTTACGGCACTACGGCCATGTGGTGTGACTCCCCGAGGGTGATCTGGCTCGCAGGACCCTCATTGTTGAGGACCCAAGTGGCTTGACCAGGCCAAGGAGATACCCGCATAACACCTGGCTGTGGCAGATACTGTAGAGCAGTGCTCCGCAACCGTGTGTGCCACGGCACACTGGTGTGCCTTGAGCCGATACAGGTGTGACACGGTCAAATAAGACAATTTTCTAACTAAATAATATTTCAACGGTCCTCCTTAGAAACACAATAACGAGAATACGTGCAATGAAATATTCGTGTAAATAGCCTTTTAAAGGTTTCATAATTTTATGTGTGATTTCTCTGAAATAATAAATCCCATCGCCTGGCACCTACGACGTAGGCCCCACGTAGTTGCCAGACAACTGCGTAGTATGCTTTGATAGCCAGAGCGCTCCGTGCCCTCACCTAGATTCAATTCAAGCCGACGTATTAGTCGTGCTACGTCGCATTCACTCGTCTTGCGACAGTAGTTATTATTCTTTACTATTAGTTGTGTTGCTGAATTGTGTATGGTTAACGTTCTTCGTGTGATTCATATTTAGTTTTATACCCCTTTAAATATGGATACATTTTTACGTGGAAAAGATTCGTCTTCATGTACAGATGATGAAGAACCCAGCACAAGTGTTGCAAAAAAAAACAAAGAAGATTGTGAAAAGGAAGTACAACGAAGACTACATTCGATATGGATTCTCGTGGTGTGGTGACGAAACGGCTCCAAAGTCACAATGCATCATTTGCGGCGATCAGCTATCAAATGAGGCAATGGCACCCAGTAAACTAAATCGCCATCTAAATTCAAACCATCCCAGTTACGCCAAAAAAAGACAAACAACTCTTGTGTTAATTAAAAATGATAAGCGGTCATGCTTAAAAGATCTTGACCAAGAACTTCGGGTTGCGCTGTCAAATATTGAGCCGAATATAAAACTTTTGTGTTCATTGAAACAAGCGCAGGTATCACATTAATCAGTCATTATGTTATAATAATTATTAAGATTGCGTAAAAGTAAATATAGTATAGTTTTTATGTATGTATACTTATAATAAATGTATACTTATAACAAAAAATGAAAATTTATTGTAAAATTTGTGTATTAAATTAATATCTATATATCAGTGGCGTAGGTAGAGTTCATGTTGTCCGGGGCGGTGAAAAATTTGACGCCCCAAAGCTGAAAGAAAAAAAAAAGGAAACTACCGTAGTTTGGACGCCCCTAAATAGCTGGCGCTCGGAGCGGACCGCCAGTCGCTCCCATTACCCCCCCCCCCCCCCCACCCCCCTTTTGATGTGCCGCGGAATTCTAGGAAGAACTTTGGTGTGTCGTAGGTGAGAAACGGTTGCGGAGCACTGCTGTAGAGGGTCATTTTTATGAGGTGGGACTGGACCACGTGTCTGCCTGGGGGGCTGCCAATACGGATCCTGAGCTGTTTTGTCGTGTGGTGGGTGTGACAATGCGCTGTACCAGTTCATGCCCCCCCAACCTGACCTGATATTAGTGCTTTCTATTTATGCTCAACAGTTTTATGTTGTTTTTGGAGTTTTTTTTAACAAATCTGTGTCTTTATATGTACTCTCTCTTTAGCAACTTGTAAAGTTTACCTGAGATCTTGTCCCAGCGTTCTGTGCCCACAGTCCATGAAGGGCGCCATACAAACCTCAACTGAATTGAATCGAAATGGTGCAGATGTGGTCCTAGTTCTGGTGTCCCGGCTGGAGGGAGAAGCAGAGATCCTGCACGTATACCGCAGTGACCGAGGGAGGCATTCAGAACAAATATAACCGCTGGCCCATCATTATGTAACCAGAAAGAGGGCGAGACTCAGAGATTGCAGGTATCTTTGTTGATGCATTTTATTGTGAGATGGGGAAGTCAGATTTAAAAAAACAAAAAAACAAAACAAAAAAAATATATAAAAATGACCATGAATGAACAGGGAACTTAAAAAACAAAAAACAAAACATAGCCTTGAATTAGATATACAAAGTAACATTGGCACAGTTAAAAAAAAAAAAAAATGTTATCAATATAAATTTTGGCTTCATAAGAGGACGTATGGTGATACAGCTTAATGGTTAGGATAATCCTTTATGAAAACAGCAAAACATGTCATGCTATTAGTCACACAGTTAGTCGTCAAATTCAGTAGCTTCATATTAAAGAGGGGTAAAGATACTGGAGAGCGGACTCCACGGTTATGGCGGCAATGGTAAGAAGATCCGACCTTTTTGTTCCTCTTCGAGACGAGCTGAAAACCAAAGACATAATACGAATTTCTGTTTTTGTTTTTTTAAACAAACCTCATTGCCCGAGAGCTTTGAAATCCTAATGACCTTCCAAATGATTTTTTTCATACTAAAATATATTATTGTATTAATACAAACTACAGTATTATACACTACATTGTGTAATAAATAACCATAAAGAAATATAAAAATAAGACACATAAATATAAAAGGCTTCTAAAACTAAACTGGTAAATACATCATTGAATAGGGTATTAATACTGCCATTGTTGCAAACATACAGTACACTTTTTTAATTTTTTTTGCACAAACATAAAAAAAAAAAAAAACAATAAAAACCCTAAAAAGGATAAACAACAGAATAAAAAAAAAATAATAATAATACTGAAAGGTAAACCCGGCAAATCCTTAACATTCTGGGGCCATATTTCCTAATACACAAGTTTCGATGATCGGCGAGGGGTAAAGTGAAGAATACGGGATGAGGAGAACAAGACATTTTACAGACATCCACGTCTTTGCATTTCTCTTTTGTTTGTTCATGCATCACTTTTTTTTTTTTTAAATTTTAAACTGATAAACTGGTAAAGAATACGATTTCAGTAAAACCGACTTTTGGTGAATATGCGGAAAACATCCTGAGACAACAGCTGGTACGAAAACAGCCAAATTTTTTTGATTCAATATGGGCTCTTCTTCTTTTTTTTTTTTTAATTTAAACTTCATTTAAAGAGGCCGATTGTACGGAAAACCTCTTTGACGGCGTTGACTACCTTGTGGCTTGCACGAGATAGAGGACTTTCTAACACTGACGGCAAAATGAAACGTAACAATCTTAAGAAAACAAAGAGCCAACGACGAGACAAAACGATTCAACACTGGCTTTGAAATTCTGTTCCCTGCTTGGAAATTGTCGCAATGACAACAGTCGTCGACTGATTTAATTTCTCCGACCCAAACGTCTACGTAGATCCCTAGGACTTGCTCAGTTAAGGCTAACTATTATTCACTTTAAACAAATGCTATGCTAACATCATCGGCTAATGGTTCAACATCTAAACGCTAGTGCCGTAATACTGAAGGGTAACACTGAAGCATGTTACATGCTTAGGTAAACCAGGAATACTGTAGTGCAGAGGTTCTTCTCTTTCAACTTAATAAAATACTGATTTAGCAAATTCATTGGCAATAAAAAGGTATAGAAATCTCTCCCAACTGTACAGCTTAAAAGATTATAACATGAGTGAAGAAATTAGTAACACTGACAAAGTAAATGATCCAGGATGTCATCGTAACAAAACGTTTATCTAAAACCTGTTAAACCTAGCGTTCAAAGTCAGTATATGCATTTTTTTTTTGTTTTTTTTTGTTAAACTTCCTGCATTTTTACAAACTTAATTTTCTAACACTGAAAATTTTCATGTGGAAAAGTTACTAGTTTTCGAGGTTCAGGCACACCTGGATTTTAAACACAGTAGTGAACAGAAACACAGCATCTACGCTACTGTGTTTTCAATAATAAAATTTAAAATTGTATAGAGCAAACTGTGGTTTTGTATTTCTTCTTCTTCTTCTTTTTTTTTTTTTCTCTTTTTCATTTTTAGAAAAATAAAAATCCATTCGACTTCATATTTCCTTAACGCTGCTGCCTTCAGGAGGCTGCTGCTGATCCTCCGAATCTTGGCTTGGGTTTTTGATGGCCGCCGCTTCCTTTGCACTTTCCTCCTCCTCCTCTTTCTCTGCTCCCTGCTGCTCCACTACCTTCTTCTTCTCCTCCACCTCCTCCTCCTCTTCTTCTTCTTCTTCCTGTGCCTGACTTTCCGTGCATTCCGCTTTCACCTCCGTCTCCTCTTCCTCATCCTCCTCGTCCTCCTTCTCGCTCTCCTCGTCTTCCCGGGTGCTGCTCTCTCTGTCATCAGAGTCCATGTGTGAAGGAGGAGAGGCAGCCCGGCTTTCAGACAGTTGGATCTCCTCCGTGACGCCGTTCTCTCCTTCTGCCTCGTCTTCCTCTTCCTCGTGCTGCTCGGGACCCTCCCGCTCCTCGGCTTCCCTTTTGCAGTAGGAGTATCGATGGTTCATGTGCTGCGAGTAGGAGCCGGAGTGTGAGAACCGCTTGCCGCACTTGTCGCACTGGTATGGCTTCTCGCCAGAGTGCAGTCGCATGTGTTCAATCAAGTGGTGCTTGTGTTTGAAAGCCTTGTTGCATATCCCACACTCATGGGGCCTCTTACCTGGAAATGAACAAAGGGACAGTTAGTTGAAATGGACTGTAGACGTGCTGTGGAGATGTTTCTGTGTTACACGTGTTGACCTGGTGATGAATAAAACAACCAAAAATGGACAAGGATGCCAAAACGTATCACTTTGTTCATTGGCTTGAATAGAGGATAGTAACCTGTGAGGACGCAATCCAATTAAAGGCACCTGTATGGTCAGGGGAGTGACAGCTACAACCAATAGGAGCACAGCCCAATGCCTATGCTAATTACTCCACGGGCAAAAAACTAAGAGCCAATCGTATCTTTGCATTTACCGAGAGGCGCATTAACAATGGTGCATTTAAATGGTGTGTTAAAGTGTGTTTTAAAGGTGCAACGGAGAATAAAAAGTTGAGGACTGCACAAACGGCACTTGTTTTCTAAAACTTGTCTTGTTGCTGTTGTAGAAGATCAACCCGGCTACAGACAGACCCACAATGTCCTGCACACAACACCGTGCTCCAATATACCCAAACTTGGTCCTTTCTTCTGCCACCTCCACTCCTCACTCGCAACCTCGTCCTCCTCCACCCGACTCTGGCCACTGAGTGCTGGTCGCTGGCTCCTTTTATTGGGTACCCCAAAGTGCTCCAGGTGCTTGATTGGCGACATCTGGCTGCACTTCCGGGTGTGGCAAAATTAGTGCCCAGAAGAGTCCAGCAGCTCCTGTTGCAGCACCCCCTGGTGGCACCTGCGGAACCCAACAGGGCTGCACAGAAATCCAACTCCCATGAAACCCTGGGGGAGTCCGAGGCACCGCTTCAACCCAGGGAGGCTGCCATCTAGTGTCCAGGGGGAGATACTGGGTTTCCCATCCTTGCTGCCCCGGAAGATGCGGTGAAGGGACGTCCCGGCCGGGCATGGGCCCCAGCTGCCTGCCACCCTGTGTACTGTAATTGTAATATCTATTATTTTTGTGATAATTGTCGGTACAGTGTCTTTAAAGGCCATCTCTGTGAAGTGCCTTGAGCATGGGAAAGGCGCTATATAAATAAAATGTATTATTATTAAGTTTGAACTGGTTGCTTAAAAGAAAGAAGCTACTTTCTGACAATAAGAAAAAAGTGCTCTGCTCTCCACATCTCTATATACAGTCAAACTCGGTTTTAACGATTTCTCGATTATAATGAAAAAAATGTATTTTACCAGCTATTCGCATGTAAATCTGACCTTTTATAACAAGCGAAATCTCAACATCTATCTATCTATCTATCTATCTATCTATCTATCTATCTATCTATCTATCTATCTATCTATCTATCTATCTATCCCAGGGGTAGGCAACGTCGGTCCTGGAGTGCCACAGTATGTGCAGGTTTTTGTTCCAACCCAGTTCCTTAACGAGAACTCAATTATTGCTGATGAAGCACATATTGCTTAAGTGACATTTTAATGCTTCATTTTAGTGGTCTCGCTTGTTAAGGTTCTCCAACCTTAATTGCTTATTTCAATCTTAAACTGCTGCATTCAGTGTTTTAATTGCTCCTTATTAGCAATAAGATGTAAAAGACAAAGCAGCCAGCAGTTCTCCAGCTAGCTTTTTTCCAATTACATCTGTGTGTGTTCATCATGCACGGTTTGATTTAATAAAACACTTAATAGAAAAATGTGACAGACTGAAAATGATCTGTTTTAGGCTTCAAATCATTTGGATGATATCCTTGGAAAGGAAAAAAATCTACGATATAAAAGCCTTACATTGCACAGACTAACAAGCCATAAAATTAAATAAGGTCTGAGATTGGCAATGATTGGTTTCTAATTAAGCAATTGGGTTGAATGAAAACCTGTAACCACTGCGGCTCACCAGGACCGACGTTGCCTACCCCTGATCTATCCATCTATCTATCATATAGTGCCTTTCATATCTATCTATCTATCTAGGCTTGGGGGGGGGGGTTTACTCAGGGCCATAAAGATTGCTTAAAAATTTTATATAACTAAAACAGCAGTTGCACAGTCTCGATGCAGTGGCTTCAATGTTCAATGTCTTGTTACCATCAACTCTGACCTCGATGGCTGATGACGAATTGAATGCTGCTGCCGATCTTCTCGTTGAACGCTATGCTGGAGCACCGACATTTCTCCGCCGTTCTGCGCTCAATTGTTGTCATTTCATGCATGTTTTCAATCCATCCCGTCAACCAAGTCGACTGTTTTTGAAGATATGCTGAACTATTGCTGATTGGTCATTGTGCACCATCGTCTACTTTCAGTGACGTTTGCTGCTGACTACGCCAGTGACTGTCTCTGCGTGTGAACGATCGTTCTCCAAGTTAAAACTCATCAAAAATGACCTCAGAAGCACCACATGGCAAGACAAACGAGCGCGACAGACAACTTGACGTGTTGAACATTGTTCAGACTTTTGTGCAACAGAAGGCATGTAAAGCGAGTATTTTAAGGTACTAGTGATATTATACAGCTATGAAGAGGATGGAAAATGGAAAGGCCGTTGGTCCAGATGATAAACCTATGGAAACATGGAGGTGTTTAGGAGAGACGGCAGTGGAGTTTTTAACCAGATTGTTTAATTGAATCTTAGAAAGTGAGAGGATGCCTGAGGAGTGGAGAAGAAGTGTATTGGTACCGATATTTAAGAATAAGGGGAATGTGCAGGACTGCAGTAACTACAAGGGGATAACATTGATGAGCCACAGCATGAAGTTATGGGAAAGAGTAGTGGAAGCTCGGTTAAGAAGTGAGGTGATGATTAGTGAGCAGCAGGATAGTTTCATGCCAAGAAAGAGCACCACAGATGCGATGTTTGCTCTGAGGATGTTGATAGAGAAGTTTAGAGAAGGCCAGAAGAAGTTGCATTGTGTCTTTGTGGACCTGGAGAAAGCAAATGACAGGGTGAGGAGAGAGGAGTTGTGGTATTGTATGATGTGGAGGATTGCCGGCTTTCCAGTCCGGCCCTCACCCCCAGGCCGCTAGGAGGAGCCCTCCGGACAGCATATTCGTGCCCTGAGTTCCAGCAGGGCCTCATGGACTTTGTTGTTTCTGTACACAGCCCTGCTGGATACCTTGGGGGCCGCCAGGAGTCTTGCGTGCCTCTTGCGTGCCCTATAACCCGGGAGTGCGTCACAGTCATGTGACTGGAGGAAGCGACGTGCTCCCGGGATGAAGAAGAGGACTGTTTGCCCTGACCCGGAAGGAAATGGACTTGTGGGTTTGGCTTGGAACCACTTCCGGGTCAGGAGCTATAAAAGGACTATGGAAAGCCCAGAACACTGAACTGAGCTGGGAGGTAGGGTGGCGACGTGTCTGGGCGAGGACGATTGGTTATTGTGAAGAGTTTATTGTAGTTAATGAGTGTGGGGAGGAGAGTGCTTGGTGCACTGTGTTATAATAAAAAGAATATTAGTTATACTTTCACCTGGTCTCAAGAGTGGTACCTGAGGGTTTGAGAGGTGGACAAAAGCCTAATCTGCTACAATGAGGAAGTTGGGAGTGACAGAGAAGTACGTAAGAGTTGTACAGGATATGTATGAGGGAAGTGTGACCGTGGTGATGTCTGTGGTAGGAGTGATGGATGCATTCAAGGTGGAGGTGGGATTACATCAGGGATCGGCTCTGAGTCCTTTCTTATTTGCAATGGTGATGGACAGGTTGACAGACGAGATTAGACAGGAGTCCCCATAGACTATGATGTTCGCTGATGACATTGTGATCTGTAGCGATTGTAGGGAGCAGGTTGAGGAGACCCTGGAGAGGTGGAGATATGCTCTAGAGAGGAGAGGAATGAAGGTCAGTAGGACCACCGTGACAGAATACATGTGTGTGAATGAGAAGGAGGTTAGTGGAATGGTGAGGATGCAGGGAGTAGAGTTGGTGAAGGTGGATGAGTTTAAATACTTGGGATCAACAATTCAGAGTAACAGGGATTGTGGAAGAGAGGTGAAGAAGAGAGTGCAGGCAGGGTGGAGTGGGTGGAGAAGAGTGTCAGGAGTGATTTGTGACAGACGGATATCAGCAAGAGTGAAAGGGAAGGTCTACAGGACGGTAGTGAGACCAGCTATGGTATATGGGTTGGAGACGGTGGCACTGACCAGAAAGCAGGAGACAGAGCTGGAGGTGGCGGAGTTAAAGATGCTAAGATTTGCATTGGGTGTGACGAGGATTAGAAATGAGGACATTAGAGGGTCAGCTCAAGTTGGACGGTTGGGAGACAAAGTCAGAGAGGCGAGTTTGCGTTGGTTTGGACATGTGCAATGGAGAGATGCTGGGTATATCGGGTGATGGATGTTAAGGATAGAGCTGCCAGGGAAGAGGAGAAGAGGAAGGCCTAAGCGAAGGTTTATGGATGTGGTGAGAGAGGACATGCAGGTGATAAGTGTGACAGAGCAAGATGACGAGGACAGAAAGATACGGAAGAAGATGATCTGCTGTGGTGACCCCTAACGGGAGCAGCCAAAAGAAGAAGAAGTGATCTTAGAAGTAATATGATTTGTGACTTGTCAGTCCGTTTCATTTTTGTAAGCTTTAACGGTTTAACAAATCTGTAATCTGTTTTATTGTGTGCCTTAGTATGGCTTACTGTGCGTTAGTGTCACTACCTCCTGTGAGGACTTGTGAGTGTGAACACTTTATGATGTCCATTTTCTCAGATCTTGTGTGAAACGGGTCGATTGTGTAGTTGTATCCTGTCAGCCGGTGTTGTCGTTTTAATTTGTTACAAATTGAATTTGCTTCATTTTATAGCACAGAACAGTTTCTGCTCTGTAGCTTACATTACACTTCAGTCATCTTCTTTCACAAAGTTGTCCTGGACAAGTAAGCGGGTCCACATTTTACATACGGTAGATGTCTGTACGACTACTACTACCACCCACACCTCCCACAGTCCATTCCCACAATTTCTTTTGGTTTTGCTAAGCGATTTAAAAAGTTATTACAAATTTCACTTGGAGAGCTGGTTTGTTTGTCACCAATGTGTGGTCGGTTGCGGATGCCACTGCCCCTAGGATCCAGTTGTGAATTAACTATTAAGAGTTATGCTGGACAGGACGGGCCCACCTCAGGGGGCCTTCAGCAAGCTGGCTACGCCACTGTAGTTATGCCTTATAAAGAGCACGACACACAGGAATGGAACCTTTACACACGGGTAGAGTGTGATATGCCCAGAGTGTCACGAGATGCACCGCCGTGAAGCGTCGTCTGATTGGATTATTTTGCACTCACCGGTGTGTTCGTACTTGTGTCTCAACAGGGAGCTGCTTTTCTGGAATATTTTATCACACAAGTCACATGCATACATTCCGTTTTCTGTCTTCCTCATCTTCTTCCTCGGAGGAGTGGAGTCCAAGTCATTCTGATCTTCTACGGTCGACACTCCCTCCGAACTCGTGTCCTGTCTTTCATCCTGGCAGTAAAACAAATCAAAGTTAATTGTCTTCAAGTGGCATAACATTAAAAATGAAAAGCCAGGGAGAAATCAGGAGCGGTCGACTCCGACAAAGAGTCCATTGCACCGACACTACACACCTGTTTCTCGAAGCGCTCGTGTGTTTCAACGGTTTACATCCTGTCAACTGGTGCCGCGTTTTAACGGCTGACACATTAGTAAAACATTTCCTGCACAAGCCAGTAAAAACCAGCTCGAACAACAAACACGAGTCAAGCCGCGCTCTCGGTAAAGACTTCTGACAGGTACTGACAGAGGAGACTCCAAGGTCAACAAGCACGACTTCCAAGAGCTCCGATGGTGACGAGGACCTGGGATTTTACAAGCAGGTGCGCAGCGCAGGCTCTTGGAGTTGATGTGTTTATGTGGATTTCTCTGTTAGTTTGAGGATTTATGATCTTATAAACACTGCTGGCAATTAAAGCCTTTTCAAAGTTTAGGCTTTGACTTGAATCGACAGATCTAACGTATAAAGCCCTTTTATTGAATAAATAAGCTAAATGGACACTCGGTAAAGGCTCATCTAACATCATGAAGGCTTACAGCTCATAAACAGAAATGGAAGAAGCCCCACGAGGCCGTGTTTGAACCCTGGTCTGCTCCTTGTCTGTGCCAAGTGTGCCTGTTTGGGTTTTTCTTGCACATTGTAAACTTGGTTAAGTGGACACTTGCAACTGGGTTCATATAGATGAGAGCAGGGGACTCTATAAGTGTGGCCATCAAGGTTGGTTTCTTTGTTGTACCCAATGAAAGCTTCAACCCTCTAAACCAGGGGTCCCCAGCTCTGGTCCTGGAGGGCCGCAGTGGCTACAGCTTTTCATTCTAACCCTTTTCTTAATCAGTGACCTGTTTTCATTGCTAATGAACTCCTTTTCCATTCATTTTAATAGCCCTGTTTTGAAGGATTCAGTCCTCTGAGTTGATTTGTTTCTTCATTAAATGGCAGCAAAACAGAAACGAGACGTGAAACGAGCCGACAGATGACCAGCTAAACTGGGGCTTCAAACTCCAACCAATTTCACTCCAACCAGTTCCTTAATGAGAAGCTGATTCTTGCTGTTAATTAAGCCCGGTATTTAATTTCACAGCTTGTTGCTGCTCTCAGTGCCGCAGGGGACTGTACTTTCTCCTGTCCTGTTCAGCCTATATACGTCAGACTTCCAATACAACTAGGAGTCCTGCCACGTGCAAAAGTTCAGGAGTGGGCAGGAGGAACCTAATCAAGGGCTTTGTTAAATGGTGTGACTCAAACCATCTACACCTGAACACCAGCAAAACCAAGGAGCTGGTGGTGGATTTTAGGAGGCCCAGACCCCTCATAGACCCAGTGATCATCAGAGGTGACTGTGTGCAGATGGTGCAGACCAATAAATACCAGGGAGTGCAGCTGGATGATAAATTAGACTGGACTGCCAATACTGATGCTCTGTGTAAGAAAGGACAGAGCCGGCTATACTTCCTTAGAAGGCTGGCGTCCTTCATCATCTGCAATAAGATGCTGCAGATGTTCTATCAGACGGTTGTGGTGAGCTCCCTCTTCTACGCAGTGGTGTGCTGGGGAGGCAGCATAAAGAAAAGGGACACCTCACACCTGGACAAACTGGTGAGGAAGGCAGGCTCTATTGTAGGCATGGAGCTGGACAGTTTGACTTCCGTGTCAGAGCGACGGGCACTGAGCAGACTCCTGTCAATCATGGAGAATCCACTGCATCCACTAAACAGGATCATCTCCAGACAGAGGAGCAGCTTCAGTGACAGACTGCTGTCACCGTCCTGCTCCACTGACACACTGAGGAGATCGTTCCTCCCCCACACTATGCGACTCTTCAATTCCACCCGGGGGGGTAAACGTTAACATTATACAAAGTTATTGTCTGTCTGTATACCTGCATTGTTATCACTCTTTAATTTAATATTGTTCTTTATCAGTATGCTGCTGCTGGAGTATGTGAATTTCCCCTTGGGATTAATAAAGTATCTATCTATCTATCTATCTATCTATCTATCTATCTATCTATCTATCTATCTATCTATCTAGTTATTATATAGTGCCTTATTTATCTATTGTATAGAGCCTTTTCTGTCTATTCAGTTTATTTGTAAAGATCTCTTCAGTGAGCACTGTGACAAGTTCACAGGAACAATGTGACTGTAAACTTTATAAATCACCCATTACATAATACATACACATAAAGTCACAGATTTGTTTAAATAGACCGGGAACAAAGTGGTTCAAATTGGATTAACATAAATGGAGCTCACCACCATCTGTCCATTAAGGAATCATCGAACAACGGCCATTTGACAACATAGGACAGACATACAAAAATGCAGTCAGCAAGATTCCTGGGTGGGGGAGTCTCCATCATCCATTATAAAAGAGAAAGTCAAAAGACACAGTAATTTATTAAATACTGCCCTTCATATCTATCTATCCAGTCATCCATCCATCTATCCAGTACAAGAACCTAATCAAGGACTTTGTTAAATGGTGCAACTCAAACCACCTACAACTGAACACCAGCAAAACCAAGGAGCTGGTGGTGGATTTTAGGAGGTCCAGACCCCTCATGGACCCCGTGACTATCAGAGGTGACTGTGTGCAGATGGTGCAGACCTATAAATACCTGGGAGTGCAGCTGGATGATAAATTGGACTGGACTGTCAATACTGATGCTCTGTTCAAGAGAGGACAGAGCCGACTATACTTCCTTAGAAGGCTGGCATCCTTCAACATCTGCAATAAGATGCTGCAGATGTTCTATCAGACGGTTGTGGCGAGCGCCCTCTTCTATGCAGTGGTGTGCTGGGGAGGCAGCATTAAGAGGAAAGACGCCTCACGCCTGGACAAACTGGTGAGGAAGGCAGGCTCTATTGTAGGCACGGAGCTGGACAGTTTGACATCCGTGGCAGAGCGACGGGCGCTGAGCAGGCTCCTGTTAATCATGGAGAATCCACTGCATCCACTGAACAGGATCATCTCCAGACAGAGGAGCAGCTTCAGCGACAGACTGCTGTCACCGTCCTGCTCCACTGACAGACTGAGGAGATCGTTCCTCCCCCACACTATGTGACTCTTCAATTCCACCCGGGGGGGTAAACGTTAATATTATACAAAGTTATTGTCTGTCTGTATACCTGCATTGTTATCACTCTTTAATTTAATATTGTTCTTTATCAGTATGCTGCTGCTGGAGTATGTGAATTTCCCCTTGGGATTAATAAAGTATCTATCTATCTATCTATCTATCTATCTATCTATCTATCTATCTATCTATCTATCTATCTATCTATCTATCTATTCTGCCACAGCTGTCAATTTTTTAAGAACACCGTCAAAATGTTTTGGTGACCTGAGCAGACCAACATGACCGAGACCCTCACCTTTCCTTATTTTCAGGTTAGCTGCTCATGTGGCAGCTCGTTTTGTGTCTCATTATTATTTAGCTGCTCATTAAGGAAAAAGAAACAACTAAGGGGCCTGAGACAAGTTAATTAAAACTATGAAGATTATGAAGAAGATGGTTTGAATGAAAACCTGCAGCCACTGCGGCCCTCCAGGACTGGAGTTTGACACGTGTTCTACATCACCTAAGTAAGTGACTGTCACTCTCTCAAGCACAGTCATGTCACGGAGCCGATCCCCGCAAGAATAGGGTGCAAGGCAGGAAACAAACACGGACAATTCAGTGTTGCCAAATCCACTGAACCTGCATGTCTGTGATGTCAGAAGGACTGTGGACGCTCCAATTTGTGAAGAAGCCCACGGCCTCTAATGTTCAAGGATAATAATAATAATAATAATTCATTACATTTATATAGCGCTTTTCTTAGTACTCAAAGCGCTATCCACACAGGGAGGAACCGGGAAGCGAACCCACAATCTTCCACAGTCACCTTACTGCAAAGCAGAAGCACTACCATTGTGCCACCTGTGAGGATGTTGCATCATAACAGTAATGAACTACCTTAGCACATCAGTGTTTGGTAGGGTGCCCAGTGAGAGCCTGGTGGTCTTTTGGTCTTGAACCCCAGCGGGTTGGTGTTGTTGGATGGATGATTATAGAGCGGTTTAATAGGATCCACTGGTCACAAGACAAGATCCAACCCTAAAAGTTCATGAATGGGCTCACACTGGGATGGTCTGCACTTGGACAATCCTAAGGACTTCAGTAGCCCTTCGAGAGGCTGCTCTTGGACAAAGCCTGTCCTCTTGAGGTAGACCACCTGTACCCATTGCAGCTGGTCTATCGGACAAAGATTGGAGCGGATAACTTGATTATGTATCTGCTCCACAAAGGCTAGACAAAGCTGGCAGTGCTGTTATGGTGATGTGTTTTCATTTCTTCAGTGCCTTCAGCTCCATCCAGCCAAACCTGTTAAGGGGTAAGCTGGGGGATATGCTAGCAGTCCTTAATAATGGACTACCTATTGGCAGATCACATTTTATGAGGATCAAGGACTGCCTCTAAAGTGACAACTTCAAGAGAGGCCTACTGAATCAAGAAAATGGTTAAAAAGGGAGGCTCAAGAATGGGATGTCTCCTGGACCTGCTGGAGGTGGTGGCGGAGGAAAGAATGAAGATAAAACTGATGGCCATCCTGAACATTGTCTCTTTAACACGCCAGCATTGAGGACTTTTAGCCAAATGAAGGCGAAGATGTAAGATCCAAAGTGACCAAAACTAAAAGTGTCTGTGGGGTCATAAAGAGCAGCACTATCCCCCCGCCACCTGTACGTATAGTAATGGCTGGTTTCCTATTGTTACTGGCTCAATGAATCATCACCCTCACCTTTAAAGTTGGTCACAGCTTGCTAATTCACAGTAATAAAGCAGGCCCACCCTTCACCCCTCGCTCGCGTATGGCACACAGATGTCTGAATCCTGCCAGCTTCTTCATAGTTTAGTCGCTAGAGGGAACCAGAAAGTTACATTTCCCTAAATAATGAAGGCATTTTTTTTCTAACCCGCCCTTCCTTTCTATTTTTATTTTATTTTTTTTAGACAATCGCATCTGATGCTTGTCCGTGGCTGAGAATTCTAAAGTATAAAACGAGTCGGGGAACAAAATGCACTGAAGAAAAAAAAGTGGAATAACTTAAATATTTTCTTACTAGAGTTCTTTTGTTTAGTCTGTAGGATGGCAAGACGGGCCCGTCACGGTGTGCTGTGCAGACTAAGGATTAATGAGGTGAGATGAAAAGCTACGTGAGCACCGGCGGCCTGCGAGCGCACACAAGCAACACGTGAGCCCGGCTTTGTGTTCTCCCTGACTACAGCTTTTGAAACCGACTCCTGGAATGAAAACGGTGCTAACACACACCACACATTATACGGAATTATTTATTCAGCACCACATCACAAACACCGTAGGCACTGAAGAGGCAAAAGCGCTTCGGAATATGCAAGTCTCTGACAAAGGAAAAGACAAATGACTTTAGAAAGTGCTGACCCCGCTACCAAGAATAATGAAAATCAAAAAACGATGTCATGCTCAGGGCTGCAGATCAAACCTGGCACGTGGAAGTGCTTAGAATATGTCAAGTGAGCATTTTAAAAAAGTGAAACATAAGCAAAGCAGACACATGAGGCCTAGTGGGTAAGGAAACTCGGCACTGAGAAAGCTCAAAGCCCACCCATCTCCACAGATTGGCAAATGAACCTGCCAGGATTTGTACAAAAATGCCACCTAAATAAATGCCTCCCATCATTCACTGCAGGGTCACAGATCCTACCACAGCTGCAGTGGGCACCAGGCAAAAGCTTAAGCTGGCAGCCCTGCATCGGGCAATTTTAATGTTTGGGGAGAGCTGATGCCCCCTGATCATTACAGGGTCACGGGGTGCATCCCCGGCAGCAACGTGTGCAGGGCGATGATGGACGTCAATTATGGGACACAGCAGGTCCATTTTAGTTTGCTTGGTGTAAACATTTGAGGGACACCCCTGAGCCCCAAAATGCACCCTGGGAAGTTAGTAATAACAAAAGAGTATGTTTTATTGTCCAGATAATAAGTAATTCTGTACAATGGGTTCCTAAAGTCCTCAGACCCCTTCACTTTCTGCACACTTTATTGTGCTGTAGATTTGATTCTGATTGATTCATCCACCCTAACCCTAATCCACGATGACAACGTGAAGGCTGGAAAATTGATGAAAATCAAACACTGAAATCTCTCAATTCAGGCCCCCCAAATTGTGCTCAACTGCATCCTGTTTGCTTTCATTCTCCTTGAGATGTGTCCAGAACACGATTGGAGTCCACCTGTGGCCAACTGAATTGACCAGACATACAAGTGTGTACAGAAGGTCCACCATTCACACTGCATGTCAGGACAAAAACCAAACCAAACTCTGCAGACCTCTGGGATCAAATTGTGGTGAAGCAACGAACAGGGTGAGGGGACAAAAAAAACCATCTGTAAAGCTTTGAGGGCTTCCAGGAGGTGGACAGTGGTCTCAATATCTGTGCAATGGAAGACGTTTGGAACCACCAGGACTCCTCCTAGAGTTTGGCCACACTGAGTAACCAGGCAAGAAGGGCCGTGGTCAGGGAGGTAGCCAACAACTCAATGGTCACTCAGAATTCCTCTGCTTAGATGGGAGAAACCTGTCAGGAGGATGACCACCTCAGCCGCTCTCCATCAATCAGGTGTTTACAAGGGGGCTCCGCCCCCTGCTCACTTCGCTTGCCTACCCCTGGCATTGGGTAACTTGAAATACATTGTTTGTATATCCGTTAGTCGAGCTCGTTCGTTTTGAACCCGTGCCTGGTTTGCTTCCGCAGTGTCAGACGCGCGTTTACTTCACTCCGCAGTGGTGCCACTCACAATATGGCGGTGACGCCTGCGCCTTCCGTACTTTATGGACCCGTGGGGCCTCCGTAGCCTCTTCCGTTTGAATCTGGGCTGCAGCGCAGAGTCCTCTTTTTTGTGTGGCTGTCGGTAGTCGTTAGCCATGGGCGCGTTGTTGCTTCATTACTCATTCACGTCAGTTGAGCTCTTTCGTTTTTGGGCCATGACTCCTTCGTGCGTGGTGGATAAGACTTCGCGTGCGGTTTATGAGACGCGCACTGTACGCGCCTGCGTAGTACGTCTCATGGTCCCATCGCTGTGTCCCTGCATCCATGCCATCCGGTTTACCATTCTCGGTTAGTAATATGGATGGTAGATGAACGCCAACTTGGACTCTGAGAGCATCAAGATAAAGATTGAGGAAAAAAAAACCAAAACTTGAACCCTTTGGGCAGAACTTCAAGCTCTGTGTCTGGTGAAGACCAGGCCCTGCTCATCACCTGCCCAATGCCATCCCTGTGGTGAAGCAGGGTGGTGGCAGCGTCATGCTAGGGACAGGAGGATTGGTCAAATTTAGGAAAGGATGAAAGCTGCCAGATACAGAGATGACCTGACCTGTGACCTCAGATGGGGACAACGGTTCACCTTTCAGCACGACAGTGACCCGACGCATACAGCCAAGACAACGCCAGAGTGTCTGTAATTCATAATTTACTATCGGTATTAAAAAATGCAGGCCTCTAGATATAGTTGAAGATAAAGGGCAGGGAGACGTCATTAAGATAATGAATTGTGACAATACTTACACATTACTATAATGTGGGACATTGGTGTTACGTATTAATGATTTAAATGAAAGCCATTAAGTCTTTACAGTTTGAGCAGCCAAGAAGTTGTAAGGCAACGAAAGTCACAGGCACAACACCGAGTGACCAAAACCACCAAGGTTACAAATGCAATAAATCTAAGACTAATTGAACAAAATTTCATGACTGGCCTTCATAATACACATACAAGGGTGAAGATATTTACCTTAAAACAGACATATACCCCATAACCGTCTTAGACCTTGGCAGGTACTACTTGTGAAGGAGTTTGTGCCCTGGTTAACTGCGTGCCTCCCATCAGTCACATTATACTGTATATAATGTGTAGCATAGACCATATACTATATTTACGGTTTATTTTATGCAAATACAAACATAGAAATATTTATATTTGTACCTCGTGTGTGTGCATGTGTTTATGTATTTATATATATATATATATATATATATATATATATAATATATATATGTACATACAGACACATGACACACATATACAGACACTTATCCTTTTATTAAGTTGGATTTGTGTGTCCGCCATCCGAGCTATGTCTCTGTCATTGTAAAACATAGCGCATTCCAAACATTTTTAGTAATAAAATGAACTGTGCTTGTCATTCCAACAGATGGTGCATCACAAACATTAACACAGCTTTTACAAATCCTATACCAAATGGCACATAACAGAGACATACTGTATGCATTGCATTGGTCATTCCAACAGACGGCGCATCACAAACATATTTAGTACTAAAATGCATTGCATTAGTCATTCCTAGGGATGGCACATCACAAACATTAATGCTGTTTTTATGAAACCCATACCAAATGGCACATAACAGAGGCATATTCCTTGCATTTTTCATTCAACAGATGGTGCACCACAAAGACTTTTTGTAATAAAATGCACTGCATTTGTCATTCCAAAAGATGGCACATTAGAAACATTATAACTGCTTTTATAAATCCCATTCCCAATGGCAAATAACAAAGTGTAATCAGAATATAAGTTTAATGTCACTGCGCTCTGTGCAAATATTTTAAATCTGTTTTTCTTTGCTTTCTACATGCACAGTTGAGCCAGATTTAGTACAAAGGGGCTCAGCATTTAGAACCTAGGCCAAGCATAGGACAAGATAGACAGAGACAAATGGGTAACATGCACTATTGCTGTGTGTTAGAGTCAGCGTGCCTCTCTTTGCCTTGTTTGGAATGGCATGATTCACCTAAGTGGTATAAAGGGTATAAAGCCTTGGAACATTGCCTGGCACACCTTTGAAGCCGACGGACGGATGGAAGATTACGTCATCCGATCCTGAAAATCCTTCCAACGCTGAGACGAAAATGGCAGACTCTACAGAAGGTCTTGTCATGGCTTCCCGTCTGTTATGCCGTGTAAACCATCATTAAAGAAAACTAAGTTATTTTCTCTTATCTGATTTCTTACCGCCGTATCACTATGGGAGGGATATCACCTCATTATAATATATCTATATAGGTTCAGGCTACTTAAAATGCCACAATTAAAAAGAACTTATTCCAACCAGGGAGCTAGCGCCCTCTAGAGGAAAACAAAGAGGCAAACTGTATGCATTGAACTTGTCATTCCAACAGATGGTGCGCCATAAACATTAATAAGGCTTTTACGTTTCCCATGCCAAATGGCATATAACAGAGACATATGCACTGCAAACGTTAACACTGACATCTACTTTATCTATCTGTCTACTTTGATTATTGGGATTTTAAGACGGGTAGCACGACTAGTAGTAATATATTTATATCATGTTAAAGAAGGAGGCCCCATACTTCATCAGTATACCTCATTTTAAGAGCTGTAATGTAAAAACTCCATATATGTCTAATTTTTGTGACAGATGTGCCTACAGTGCATGCCAAGAGAGTCGTCCCGATGCACAGTAAATTGCACAATGTACCAAGGGGCATTACGCATACCCGTGACACAACTTGGCTATAGAAGGCACCTCCTGGCAATGTAAGTTAGCTTATTTTGCTCTCACCCGTATGAAGGCCCATGCAGTGTATGGGTTAAGGCAAAGCTAATTGACCATTTTTTTTTTTTTTATTGACCTGAAGGCCACAGTGAAGATCACCAACGGCACAGAAAAACGAGCTGACAAAGCTCCTCACAACGACCAGTTTTTAAGAAACAGCTGCCTAGCGCCGCCCGCCCAGTTGGTACGGCTGAGGTATTGTTTACACACCTGGTTTCCATTCGTCTGCACTGCTTTCTGTTGAGCTTCACATCCGGCTGGGCTGCTGGCCATCGTTGAGTACGTGTACGTCACCTGCGGGATAAGGATGGTCGATTTGTTGGTAGCCAGAGCCCTCAGACAAGGAACGCTGTTCTTGTCAGTAATGGCCACAATAGTCGGGAGCTGAGTGGTGACAGTGGGGATGGCAATGTTAATAGGATTGGCACTTGAGGAACTAACATAAATAGGATTTGGGTTTGTAGTAATACTGTCGCTTACAGGCTGCTCCTTCTTTGTGCAAGTTAAATTCAAGGGTTCTTCCTGAACGGAGTAAACACTGTTCTGGTAAACACTGGTACTGGTGGCTCGGTCCGCGTTCTCTCTGGGTTGCTTTGGTAGTGAAAGATCAAGGGGCTCTGCCTGGGCATCCTGTTCCGAGTCCTCTTCTGTTTTCACTGCAACAGGCCTGGACGAAGATAAATTTAGTGGTAACGGAGGAGGAGTGGTGCTGCTAGAGCCGTTGACCTTCACGTTTAAAGGCCTTATAGAAATCACCTGGGATGTAGTCAATAGGACCGGGCCCTGGGCCACCTGGGTGCCTTCCTGTGATTCCCCTGCTGGAAGAGAGACCGTTTTCGCTTGATCGCACTCGGGGCCGAGGACCTCCTTTTCAGACGGCGGACTTGAAGTCTCCATGGAAATCTGCCCGCTCTGCATCTTCTCAAACCATTTCTTTACAACGTCGAGCGGTAAGTTCACCGAGTCGGAAATCTTGGAGAGTTCCTCCGTAGTTGGCTGTGCATTTAAGGCATAATACGCCTTCAGGAGTGACAGGAGGTTCTTCAGAGGGGGCTGACCTGGAAAGACATTTGCATCGGGCGGCAGAGACGAAACGGCAGAGTCACATTTCTCCGAGTCCGTTCCGTTCAGCTGAGGGGTCTGAGCACCACTGTTGCATTTCGAGTTGCAGTGCTTAGGCTCTTGAAGTCCATTCAAAGCGCTCGGGCAGTCGTCGCACAGTAAACACGTGCCGCTGCCATTTTCGGCCGCTGGACTTTTGCTTTTCTCCGTCTTCACGGTGAGGTCTTCCGGCAGCTTTTCAGTTTTGCAGATTTCGGTATTCCCAGGAATCTCCTTTTTTGGGCTCAGAGGCAGTACCTGAACTTGGCTGGGTTGCTCTAGACTATAATTAATGATGATTTTGGTTGTTCCATCTTGGTCAACCAGAGGAAGACTAAAAGCAGATATAACTGAATGAGAACCCTGCTGGACTGTGGCCGAGCCGATTGTTCCTTGTTCTTTGGACGAATTGGCGTGCGCGTTCTCGAGGACTGCTACTTTGAGAACATTCTGAATGTCGCTTAGGTTGATGCTGATGGGGGAGACCAAACCAACAGTTGGCAAAACCACCGCCTGCACCACGCCCTGAGACGACGCGGTGGCCTGAAGCGAGGAGCCGCCGTTAAACACTCCATTTTGCAGAGGGGCGGCACAATTGATTCCGGACACCACAATAGGCTTGTACTCAAAATCCACAGGTTCAGTTTTGATTTGGTTTAGAGGAAGCTGTTCTTGCAACGGCTTGCTGTTATCTATCTTCTCGCGAAGCTGAGTTCTGGAAGGGGCACTTGGCGATGAGGACAGTGATGGGGAAGGACACTGAGACGTCTTGACACCTGGCCGGGGTCTGCCATTCACTGGCATGACCCCAATGCACTTTTTGCTACTGATGTGGGAGCTGTAGGAGCCGGAGTGGGAAAATCGCTTTTTACAGTTTGGGCATTCATATGGCTTCTCCCCTGGAAAGAAGAACAGAAAGCACAATTTGTTAGGGTCCGATACTAAAAGGACGACAAACATTAAAGAGAACGCTCCAAATTTGAAAGTAAATTAGTACTAATGAATAGTTTCAGGCATTTATTAGAAATAAAAAATCCAAATGGTTATCGTAATTTATCAAATTAATTAGATAAAACAGAAGGAAGCTGTCATGTTTCAGCCAGCATTCCTCACCGGGCTGAAATCTTTATTTGTATTAATGCTTATTTTCTTTATTATGTATGTTATTCTTTGTGTTTATTTGATTATGTCCCTTAATGTCCCAATCACTGCCAGGAACTGCCCACCACTCTATATGTTGGTTCCCCAAGGGGTGGGGCCACCTGCCAATCACCGCCAGGAACTGTCCTCCACTCTATGTCCTGGTTCCCCAAGGGGTGGGGCCACCTGTCAATCACTGTCCTCCACTCTATGTCCTGGTTCCCCAAGGGGTGGAGCCACCTGTCAATCACTGTCCTCCATTCTATGTCCTGGTTCCCCAAGGGGTGTGGCCACCTGCCAATCACCGCCAGTAACTGTCCTCCACCCTATGTCCTGGTTCCCCAAGGGGTGGGGCTAACTGCCAATCACCGCCAGGAACTGTCCTCCATTCTATGTCCTGGTTCCCCAAGGGGTGTGGCCACCTGCCAATCACCGCCAGGAACTGTCCTCCATTCTATGTCCTGGTTCCCCAAGGGGTGGGGCCACCTGTCAATCACTGTCCTCCACCCTATGTCCTGGTTCCCCAAGGGGTGTGGCCACCTGCCAATCACCACCAGGAACTGTCCTCCATTCTGTGTCCTGGTTCCCCAAGGGGTGGGGCCACCTGCCAATCACCGCCAGTAACTGTCCTCCACTCTATGCATTGGTTCCCCAAGGGGCGGGGCCACCTGCCAATCACTGCCAAGAACTGTCGTCCTCCCTATGTGTTGAAGGGCCTTCCATAGTTGCTGGCAGCTCATTTTGAATGTGCTAAGGAGTGGAGTGTTTCTTGTATTTGTGCTTTTTTTTTTTATTTTGGGATTTTCTGGATTTTTGAACCTGTGATCTGTTTTTGAGTTTTGCGTTTGGATTCTGGTTTGGGCTTTGGCTTGCTGTGGATTGTCTTGCCTTTTCAGGCAATTCCTTTGTGTTGTTAGAAGCTTTGTGTTTTAGCAGAGCCTTTTGTTAAAATAAACTTCTTATTTCATAAAGGTTATTCATGGAAGAGGGTTAACATGAAACAAGGAAATTAACTAAGAAATTACACAACCAAAGTAAAGGGCTAGTTATTTAAAAAAAGAGAAACCCTAGCAAGAAACTGAACGGGGAAAATGGAAATCACATGTCAAGCAATGACAAAAACATACATTCCTAATTACAAATAGTCTTGTTTTTCAAAACTAAACTATTTAATCTTTAGTTGAACAGTACTGATTTAAAATACTCAGTAACTGGAATGAGACAAACTGACGATGACTGGGACAAAAATAACAGCAATCGGAGCAAACTAATACCACGGAAAAGAGCTGAGGAAATGGCAGTTTTTTATGTTCCTCTCAGGTGACTGCGACCCCAGTGGTCCTAGCACCCGACTGAACGTATTGTATTCCATAATTCACTCTTAAATTGAAAACAACGAATAAAGGATGGGAAACAAAAGAAATGGAAACAGAGAATAAGGCAGGTGGTCAAAAATTTGGGTACATCTGCCCATCACACCCGTCACACCTTTTTGGGCGCCCCATTCCAAAACCTTTGGCATTTAAAGGAAGTTGCCTTCCCTCCTTTGCAGCTATTAAGAGTCTCCACTCTTCTGGAAAGGCTTTCCACAAGATCATGGAGTGAGTCTGTGGGAATCTGTGCCAGTTCTGCTAAAACAGCATTTATGAGGTCAGGTGCTGTAGTTGGGCGAGAAGACCTGTCTCGTAATCGGCATTCGTGTCAAGTCAAGTGGGCTTTAGTGTGTCACACACCTGCGCTTCGGAGTCAGGGGGTTGACGCCTCATCTCCTTCCTCTGTGGATCACCAGGTGATAAGAAGACCTAAGCCCTAACCAGCTTCCTCATTCCTCTCTAGGCCACGCCCTCTTCCTGATCTCACTTCCGCCTCTTCCCTCCTGGACCCGCCTCTTCCTCTCCACCGCCTATAAAAACCTGACCTCTATCCTTCTCTTTCAGTCCCGTTATGGACACCTTGTGACTGCTTGGCTTCATTAGATTATATGGGGTGGATTCCCCAAAACTTTTTCCACCTTTGTGTTCTTGTATTTACGATTGTCATACCATCCATACACCGCATGCCGCCATACAGTGGCACAGTGGCCTACAGTGATGCAAAATATACATAAACACAAGACAAGTGCAAGACAGGTAAAGAACTATAACTATACAATAATAGATCAATAATTAAAAATAAGTGAACAGATAGCAAGAATTTGAAACAGTAAAAAATAAATAATTACAGTACAAATAATAATAAAAAACGATAGTAGTGACAAACAATAAGTGTACTGCATATAAATTCGCTACTAGGGGCAGATTTGAGGGCAGGGTGGGCAGCCCAGAGTTCAGAGTCTGGCAGCCAAGGGGTAGCATCTGGCAGAACTGGAAGTGGGACGAAGAGACTGTGGGGGTGGTCCTTTCATCCCAAACGTGTTCAGTAGGGTTGATGACAGGGTTCTGCGCAGGCCAATCAAATTCTTCTGTGCCTTTGCGGTCCTGGCTTTGTGCTATGGGAGCCCGGTCATGGCAGAACAGAAAAGGGTCTTCTCCAAACTAGACCACACACAATTGTCTCAAATGTCTTTGTATGCTGCAGCATTAACAGGACCCTTCACTGGAACTGAGGGGCCTAACACAAGCCCTGAAAAGCAATCCCAGGCCATTTTAATGCTCCTCCACTACACTTTACAGTGGGCACTATGCAGTCTAGAAGGTAGTGCTCTCCTGGCATCCACCAAACTCAGATTCATCCATTAGACTGCCGGATAGTGAAGCGCGATTCATCACTTCATAGAACACGTTACAACCGCTCCAAAGTCCATTGTCGGCATTCTTTATAACAGGGGTCGCCAACTCCGGTCCTGGAGGACCACCCTGGCTGCAGGTTTTCATTCTAACCCTTTTTTTAATGAATGCCCTGTTTGTGCTGCTAATTAACTTCTGCAATTAACCTGCAGCGACGGTGGTCCTCCAGGACCGGAGTTGGGGACCCCCTGCTTTACACCACTCCAGCTATAGCTTGGCATAGCGCATTATGATCTTAGGTTTGTGCGCAGCTGGTCGGCCATTTCATGAAGCTCGCAATGAGCAGTTCTTGTGGCAATGATGCCTCCACAGGGCAGTCTAGAATTCTGCTGTGATTGACACACACAGAGGATGGTCGGGTTTCACCTACAATGTGCCCTTGGCAGTCCCACCGTGTGAGTTTTTGTGGTCTGTCACTTTGTGGCTGACCTGTTGTTGCTCCTTGATGTTTCCACATGGGCAGAACTAGCAGAGCAGAACTTTCATGTATTGACATGTGGCAAAGATGGTGTCCTATGACAGCGTCACATTTACAGGGCGAGTCAAAATGATGTTAACACTAATGGATTATTTTTATCTCGACCACACCTTTCCAGGTCGATGGATAGGTCATGGTGGACCATCGCCATGGCCTCCACACTCTCCTGATTTGATATCCTGTGATTTCTGGTTATGGGGTATGATGAAGGAGCACATGTATTGCAGGAAAGTTCATGATATCAATAACCTGAATAACAAAATACGGACTGTGGTATCGTCTATTTCCCGTGAAATGTGTGTCTGGGCTTTATCTGGTACTATTGCTCATTGGTTTTTGTGTGTTGAACGCGATGGTGAACAGGTTGAGACATTCCTGTAAATCATCTTGCACATATGAAGTATGTTCCATCCATCCATTATCCAACCTGCTACAGTGCATCCAGAAAGTATTCACAGCTCATCACTTTTTCCACATTTTGTTATGTTACAGCCTTATTCTAAAATGGTTTAAATTAATTTTTTTCCTCAGAATTCTGCACACAACACCCCATAATGACAACGTGAAAAAAGTTTACTTGAGGTTTTTGCAAATTTATTAAAAATAAAAAAACTGAGAAATCCCATGTCCATAAGTATTCACAGCCTTTGCTCAATACTTTGTCGATGCACCTCTGGCAGCAATTACAGCCTCAAGTCTTTTTGAATATGATGCCACAAGCTTGGCACACCTATCCTTGGCCAGTTTCGCCCATTCCTCTTTGCAGCACCTCTCAAGCTCCATCAGGTTGGATGGGAAGCGTCGGTGCACAGCCATTTTAAGATCTCTCCAGAGATGTTCAATCGGATTCCAAGTCTGGGCTCTGGCTGGGCCACTCAAGGACATTCACAGAGTTGTCCTGAAGCCACTCCTTTGATATCTTGGCTGTGTGCTTAGGGTCGTTGTCCTGCTGAAAGATGAACCGTCGCCCCAGTCTGAGGTCAAGAGCGCTCTGGAGCAGGTTTTCATCCAGGATGTCTCTGTACATTGCTGCAGTCATCTTTCCCTTTATCCTCACTAGTCTCCCAGTTCCTGCCGCTGAAAAACATCCCCACAGCATGATGCTGCCACCACCATGCTTCACTGTAGGGATGGTATTGGCCTGGTGATGAGCGGTGCCTGGTTTCCTCCAAACGTGACGCCTGGCATTCACACCATAGAGTTCAATCTTTGTCTCATTAGACCAGAGAATTTTCTTTCTCATGGTCTGAGAGTCCTTCAGGTGGGCTGCCATGTGCCTTTTACTAAGGAGTGGCTTCCATCTGGCCACTCTACCATACAGGCCTAATTGTTGGATTGCTGCAGAGATGGTTGTCCTTCTGGAAGGTTCTCCTCTCTCCACAGAGGACCTCTGGAGCTCTGACAGAGTGACCATCTGGTTCTTGGTCACCTCCCTGACTAAGGCCCTTCTCCCCTGATCGCTCAGTTTAGATGGCCAGCCAGCTCATGGAAGAGTCCTGGTGGTTTCGAAATTCTTCCACTTACGGATGATGGAGGCCACTGTGCTCATTGGGACCTTCAAAGCAGCAGACATTTTTCTGTAACCTTCCCCAGATTTGTGCCTCGAGACAATCCTGTCTCGGAGGTCTACAGACAATTCCTTTGACTTCATGCTTGGTTTGTGCTCTGACATGAACTGTCAACTGTGGGACCTTATATAGACAGGTGTGTGCCTTTCCAAATCATGTCCAGTCAACTGAATTTACCACAGGTGGACTCCAATGAAGCTGCAGAAACATCTCAAGGATGATCAGGGGAAACGGGATGCACCTGAGCTCAATTTTGAGCTTCATGGCAAAGGCTGTGAATACTTATGTACATGTGCTTTCTCAGTTATTTATTTTTAATAAATTTGCAAAAACCCCAAGTAAACTTTTTTTCACGTTGTCATTATGGGGTGTTGTGTGTAGAATTCAGAGGAAAAAAATGAATTTAATCCATTTTGGAATAAGGCTGTAACATAACAAAATGTGGAAAAAGTGATGCGCTGTGAATACTTTCCGGATGCACTGTATATCCTAACTACAGGGTCACGGGGGGTCTGCTGGAGCCAATCCCAGCCAACACAGGGTGCAAGGCAGGAAACAAACCCCGGGCAGGGTGCCAGCCCACCGCAGGGCACATACACACACACCAAGCACACAGTAGGGACAATTTCGGATCGCTAACGCACCTAACCTGCATGTCTTTGGACTGTGGGAGGAAACCCAAGCAGACACGAGGAGAACATGCAAACTCCACGCAGGGAGGACCCGGGAAGCGAACCCAAGTCTCCTAACTGCGAGGCAGCAGCGCTACCCACTGCGCCACCGTGCTGCCCATGAAGTATGTTTTGTGAATAACTTGTTTCTGCCATTCAAATGTTAACATAATTTTGACACACCCTGTAAAGTCCCTGAGCTCTTCAGTACGACCCGTTCCACCGCCAACAGAGACTGCTGGTTATTTGCGTGCGCTTACATACCTGTTAACAATGGGTGCGGCTGAAACACCTGAGTTTAATAATTTAGAGGGGTGTCCAGGTATTTTTAGCCATATAGTGTGGGTGTAGCTTGGGGTCTAGGCAGAGGAAACAATCCTGACGACAAGGACCACCCTTATTTATGACCCTCACTGTCATTTTAAGCTGTTCCGTTTTAGTACAACACAGAAGTACTGACTTAGAGTAGGTGCCATCATGTGACTGTGCTCAGATGTGTAAATGGCAAGCAAATTCATTCCCGCTTACCAATTTACCAAGTGTTGTGCTGTGAAAGGAGCAAAGCAGAACACCTACCATTCTTTTCAAAGAATGCAAATGTCAAATAAGAGCTGGAGAATAAGCAGCTGTAAGCAAAGTTCAGATACCTACCGCTGTGAATACGCAAGTGTTCTTTTAGGTGGTGCTTATATTTAAACGCTTTTCCACATTCAGTGCATTTGAACTTCCGATTACCACCAGACTGTGCTACATGACGCTGAAAAACAAGCAAAAAAATAAACATCATTACTTTCGATTGTAATTACATTTCTAAAAAAAAGCATATAAAGCTAACAGAACACTTTCCCACGAATGTGTTATGGCTTCAATGAATGCGGTGCATAGGTGAGAGCTGATGCCTCATGGATCTCAGGACTTGAGTTGGACTGTCAGCCCCTTCCCATCTGGTTTTTCTTTTGTTCTCCATAAGTTTGTATTGATTTCCTCCCCTAACACATGTTACAAACATATGTGAGTGAGTTGGCATAACTGGTGCGTTTAAATTGACACATGTAAGTAGGGCATCTCATCCACCCTATGCATTGATTCCCTAAGGGGTGGGGCCACCTGCCAATCATCGGTTCCTTTGCTGCACTTTAATGCTGCCAAGAAAGCCAAAAATCCAGCACAGCACACTTTGATTAAAGCCCGATCCAGACGGGATTAGTTTTGTACCATGAGGGCAACGAAAGTAGTTATTACTTGAGGACTTCTGTAGTTTTAATCCCGTCCAATTTCCTCAAATGACAAAATCGGGAGTGCTCTCCCCTCAACTTTCTCGTAAACTCAGATATGTGGATGGATATTTGTGGAGTAAACCGCAAGACAAGGATTATATTTTTATATTATGTACATTAAAGAACCATCAACAACAAATCAAATCTAACTAATAATATATTGAACAATTATTACAAAAGTAAAGTTGAATAAGTCGGACTCTGCAGTTGCATGACTAAAAAATTTGCCATAATAATTTTATTTTGGCAAACAATTCAGGTAAATTACCACTTTCAGTAAGCGGAAGTGGGTCAAAAGTTGCAGGAGACTTTAGTGATGTGTGTGATGTTTATGTAAAGCAAAAACGTTCTCAAACATCCATGTATTACCATCTGAACGTCAAACGGAAAATTGTGATTATCTCGAAAACCGGTCATTTTTCGAAAAATGCAAAGTGACAAAAAATGCTTACAATGTATTGCTTTACCATAATATGATGTGAAATGATCACATTTTTTATATTTTTGGGGAAACGTTTTAGGTAAAGTACCACTTCCGGTTAGTGGAAACAGCTCAAAAGTTGATCGAAATCTACGTTTTGTACCTAATACTTGTCTGAACAATTTGGTTGACCCAAGTGTACTCAAGTTATCGTGTTTACTCACACACAGAGACGCACACAGACAAGACATAATTCCAAAAATGATATTTTCAGTCTAAAACGTTGAGATTCATCAACATCTTGAAATCGAATTTTTGGATGATTCCAATACTTTCCCTATACTTCGTATATGAGGATTCAGGGAGGTCTAAAACGTCGAGATTCATTAAAATCTCGGAATCAAATATTTGGACGATTCCAATACTATCCCTATACTTCGTATGCGAGAAAGTAAAAATCTGATTGCTGACAATGGATTAATGAACAGAATTGTATGGGTGGGCTTCTTGCAAACATTTTGCAGTGTAAGTATATACCTGTAAGCAGCAGCAGAAGAAGAAGTCATTGCATTTATATATAGCGCTTTAGCGTACATAGGGATGGGTGGCACCACTTCAACCACCACCATAGTGGGCGTTCAATAAGAACTCGCGACTGATAACGACAGAGTCAGAAGTGACTTCAGGCACCTTGTATTAATTCATGGCAGAAGTCATTATTCAGCACCCATCTGTGCACTCTTCTTTGCCTTTTCCAATTCACCAGCATTAAATGGGGTTACCAAGGTGGAATCCTTACCCTTTGTTTTGACTCCTCTCTTGATTTATTTATATATTTTATACATATATACATTTATATACAGTATATATATATATCTATATATGCCATAAAATACCTGTCAAATAATACAAAGAGTACACAACACATATTTTGCTCTAATTGGGGCTTATCAGGTGTACGCACCTTTGCTTCCCCTTGCGGGGATCGAACCTCGGACATCAGTGCCTGAGGCAGAGCCTCAGATGTTGTGCCATGACAACTGGTTCGCTTACCTGACAGGGTGACAATTGAAGTATTATATCCATAGGTCTGATCTGCAGTCTGATTATTTGGGTGGTCACCCACCAGGTAACACTTGTGGTTGGTCGGCCAGTTGGCAAACATCCACCATGTCCTCTCAGATGTGAGAAGCCACAAGTGTTACCTGGTAGGTGACCACCCAAATAATCAGATTGTGATCAGACCTAATATATTTTAATGGATGGCAGGCAGGGTCCTGGGTATGATAATAAACTGTATCAGACCCTGCAAACGGTCCTCCAACTTGCAGGGAAATCATGGGGGTAGGTGGCAGGATTGGCACTCAAGTCACTGTAAAAAAAACAAACTTCCGCAGCTCTGAGACGACGGACAGGACTCCTTTCTGCTCTCCGTGGGAGTATCTCTGCCATAAGAAGGCTGCTTTCATTCTGAAGGGGATGAGGAAAGCCCTTGAGAGCCTGGAAACTGTCAGAGAGCCAATGGGGACAGGCCTGTTGGGGATCAGAACTGGTGTGGCACTGAGGCATTGCCCGCTGCACAGCAGCACTCGGGTCCCGATTTGAGGGGGCCTATCCGGGCCCTCTCTCCGGCATGATGATCGTCTTCATCCACTGTCGGAGGAATTTTGTAAACTCCATATTTCAGTGGTGGCACTCTCTGAGTTGGGCAGACCTGGGACTGGCTAGATCTCTGTAGGTGGGTACATCAGACATCCAATAGACAAGGTATCCAGAGAGTGCTGTAATCGGAATCTCATGTAGGGACTGGCATCCCAACTGGGACTGAACAAGGATCCTTACCCAGGCCAGTATAATGAAAGGACAGGGGAAGACAAAATATTTGGGTTATTCTCTTCATCAAAACGCTACGTGGCAGCCTCCCTGGGTGACGGTACCTCTACGGATACCCACAGGACATGTTGGGTACTACAGTTCCATGGACCTGTTGGGTTCCATGGGTACTTCCAGGGAGTGCTGAGGGGATTAATATTCCCCAGTTTCTACAGCTTCAGCCTCACTCTGAAGTACATCCAGAGTCCTAATTAGAGTTGGACGTGGATGAGGGAGTGGAACAGAGAAAAGCAAAAGAAAGAAAGAGTTGTACAGAAGGTACTGTTGCCATTAAAACACTTTAGCTGTTGTGGTGTAGATGTGTCATCTACATATATAGACACCTACCATTCTTTTCAAAGAAGACAAATGTCAAATAAGAGCTGGAGAATAAGCAGCTGTAAGCAAAGAAAAGGTTGCAAGAAAGGTAAATGAATCTTTGTGATTCTCTGGATTTCTATATTGATTCTTAATAAAATGTGGTCAGATCTTCTACTAAGTCATAATTCTAGACAAGCACAATCTGACTCAACTACTAACACACACAGTTGGACTTTTCGTGTCTGTACTGAGCACATTGAGTCATCATTCACAGTGCAGGCCGGACAAAGTAAGTGACTTCCGTGTTAATGACGTCTCGAGAAGCGATTTTTAGAAAGGTGCCTCAATTAAGGAGACGAGACTTGAAGTGGGGGCTTCCCAGGTGCCTCAGTCTTTAAATAAAGGCACACAAAGCCTGCTTAATGACAAAACGGTTCTCCTCATGAAAGATTGGTTAGCGTGAACCATATATTGATCCAAATGACTACCACAGGACTTTAGACGATGCATTATACAGAGGCCTAATGCCAGAAAAATCTGCAAAAGCATTGCTGAAGTCCTGGGTGTTCATCAATCCATGGGAGGTCAAATTGTCTACAAAGTCTCGCCAAGACAGATCCCAGAACAAAAAAAACCCACGGATTGCTGACAATGGATTAGTGGACAGAAATGTATGGATGGCAGTGTAGGTATTTACCTGCTCACAGTGGAAGAAGAAGAACAGGTTGCATTTTATAGCTCCTTTCAAGACACTCAAGAGTGTCTTGTATAGAAATGGGGGAAGCCACTTGAGCCACCACCAATGTGCAGCATCCACTTGAATGATGTGACGGCAGCCATTTTTGCATCACACATTAGCTATTAGGTGGTGAAAGAGAGAGAGAGATACTGTAGTTAGCCAGTTAGAGATGAGGGATGATTAGCGGGCCAGAATGACCGGGATATGACGGACAATTCAGAAAGGCCATCAGGATACACCCTACTCGTTACTAAGGATGCCCACAGAGAGTCAGAACCTCAGTTTTACATCTCATTCAAAGGATGACACCATTTTTACAGCACAGTGTCCCCATCACTGCACTGGGGCATTGGGATTCACACACAGACCACAGGGTAAGTGCCCCCTGCTGGCCTTGCCAACATCTCTCCCAGCAGCGACCCAAGCTTTTCCTGGTTGGTCTCCCATCCAAGTACTGGCCGGGCCCATGTGGCTTCAGGTAGATGCACAGGTGGTATGGCTGCTGGCAATAAGAGCACATACCCATGATACTTTAGAATGCCCAGCAGGTCATGCTTTGGTCATCAGATCTATGACTGGACTGTAGCTATTCTCATTAGGAATGGGCATCTTGTAAAGATCACTCCAAGAACATAAGAGGCAATACTGAAAGAGGCACAAAAAAACCCCCAAGGGAAACAGAAAAAGTCCTCCAGAAAAGTCTACAAAAATGTAAAAGTCTTTGTTTTACGTGTCCACCATCAGGAAAACACGGAACAAGACTGGTGTTCATTGAAGGACACCACACAGTAAATCTCTGCTGTCAAGAAAAAAGAACACATTGCAGCAGATCTTATGGGTGTCTACCTGGGTGATTCACAACACTTCTGAGAAAATGTGGACGGTTGAGACAAAAGTTGAAACTTTCTGGCACAAATGCACAACATTAGGGAAAAGGCCCGTAGACCAACACTAACAGCTCACGCCAATGCTGCGTGATGTTGAGTGAGCATCCTGGTTTTGGCCTACTTTGCTGCCTTAGGACGTAGATGCCTTCAATCATCGGGGGAACAATCCAGCCAAAGGTGAATCAAGACATTTTACAGGGACAACAGTTCATGACCTCAAGCTTAAGACAGTGAGACAAACCGCACAAATACATCAACTAAAGAATGGCTGACAAAGAAGATTTGTGTTTTTCAAAGTCCTGACCATAACACGAGTGAGATGCTATGGCTCGACCTGAAGGGCTCCGTGCAATCTAAACAACCCGGAAATATCGATGAAGCGAAACAGATTTGTCAGGTTGTGTGGTCCACAAGTCATCCTCAATGTGCAGCCACAGGAAACGTTTGGCTGTTCCTGCTAAAGGAGGACTTACAAGTTATCGAAATTACTTATGTTTTCCAGCCTACGCTGTGAATGATTAGTCGACATGCTCAGTAAAGACCAGACAAGTCCAACAGTGTGTGTGTTATTAGTTTACTCAGATTGTCATTGTCTAGAATTGTGACTTGGATGGAGTTCTGAGCACATTTTATTAGAAATCCAGCAAATTCCAAAGGGTTCACTTACTTTTTCTTGCAAATGTATGCATACGCAGTAAACACAACTGTCACGATGCCAGATGTCCTACCTGATCTCGCCCAGATTTGTGTGCGGTCATGTGACGATCAAGCTGCGTCCTGTAGGCAAAAGTGTAACTGCACAAAGAACAGCTGAAGTTATCTTCGTTCTTCTCGTGGCGATATTTGATGTGTTCCTTTAGTGATGTGTAGCGTTTGTATCCCCTGTCACAGTATGGACACGTGAGAAGCTGAGAAAATGCATCAGGCGTCCCTGTGTAGGACAAAACAAAGAAAAAAATGACATGGCAGGTAAGAATTGACTTATTACAGTACATGTGTTAGAGAATAACACGTTGCAAGAGCCCATTCCCAGCCTACTCCACTTCCCATGTAATAAGCACATCAGTTTACTGTAACATAACCCTGTGTTAAAAGGCAACTCATCCTTAGTCCCCACAATAAGGCGTCCCCACATTTTTTAAAGCGGACCTGTACTTTTATTAAACTCTTTGAGGGCTCAATCTTTTTTCAGAGCGGTCTTCAGCCACCGGAGCAAAAGGTGGTTCTGGCGAGAGAGAGAAGCAAATGCACAAAGCAAAATCCTCCACGGACAACCTTTTGCATATTATTGCTGAATTGGACTTATCTGACTCCGATTTTGATGCAAATGACCTGGACATTGAAAACGAAAAGTAATGTACCGTCTGTGGCAGGCCGCTGGGGGTGGTACCCAGCCGGGACGCCCAAGAGGACCGGAGGAAGGCTTGTGCCTCCTCCAGACCACGAGGGGGCGACCGCCCTGGTTGTGTTGGGGACCACGGGTGCAGGGTTTGGAAGCCCAACCCTGTAGGGGCCGTGGTCACCGCCAGTCAGTGCCTAGAGAGCCCTGGACCTCAGTACTTCTGCCACACCCGGAAGTGCTGGGGGAAGAAGAACGGGGACACCCGGAGTCCTTCCTGGTGTGCAGCCGGCACTTCTGCCACACAGGGGAGTGTCGGGGAGCACCTGGAGCCCATCCGGGTGTGCATAAAAGGGGCCGCCTCCCTTCAGACAGTGACTGGAGTCGGGCAGAAGTGGACAAGAGTCGTGTTGGAGAGGAGTGGAGGTGGCCTGAAGAAGGCAGGCACTGGAGAGAGAGGCCTGGACTTTGTGGGATTGGCGCTGGAGGCACTGGGTTTGTGCAGATTTAAATACTGTAAATAAACGTGTGTTGGGTGCAAAATGATGTCCGTCTGTCTGTGTCTGGGCTGCTTCTCACACATCATAAACTGATTGATCCCCAGCTGATTGTCGTGCTGAACCTGTGTACGTAGCGGCCGGCAGCTGCGTGAAGATAGATAGATAGATAGATAGATAGATAGATAGATAGATACTTTATTAATCCCAATGGGAAATTCACATTCTTCAGCAGCAGCATACTGATACAATAAATAATATTAAATTAAAGAATGATAATAATACAGGTGAAAAAAACAGACAATAACTATGTATAATGTTAAATATTAACGTTTACCCCCCCTGGTGGAATTAAAGAGTCGCATAGTTTGGGGGAGGAACGATCTCCTCAATCTGTCTGTGGAGCAGGACAGTGACAGCAGTCTGTCGCTAAAGCTGCTCTTCTGTCTGGAGATGACATTATTTAATGGATGCAGTGGATTCTCCATAATTGATAGGAGCCTGCTGAGCGCCCTTCGCTCTGCCACAGATGTTAAACTGTCCAGCTCCATGCCAACAATAGAGCCTGCCTTCCTCACCAGTTTGTCCAGGCGTGAGGCGTCTTTCCTCTTAATGCTGCCTCCCCAGCACACCACTGCGTAGAAGAGGGCGCTCGCCACAACTGTTTGATAGAACATCTGCAGCATCTTATTGCAGATGTTGAAGGAAGCCAGCCTTCTAAGGAAGTATAACCGGCTTTGTCCTTTCTTGCACAGCGCATCAGTATTGGCAGTCCAGTCTAATTTATCATCCAGCTGCACTCCCAGATATTTATAGGTCTGCACCATCTGCACACAGTCACCTTTGATGATCACTGGGTCTATGAGGGGTCTGGGCCTCCTAAAATCCACCACCAGCTCCTTGGTTTTGCTGGTGTTCAGGTGTAGGTGGTTTGAGTCGGACCATTTAACAAAGTCCTTGATTAAGTTCCTATATTCCTCCTCCTGCCCACTCCTGATGCAGCCCACGATAGCAGTGTTGTCAGCGAACTTTTGCACGTGGCAGGACTCCGAGTTGTATTGGAAGTCCGATGTATATAGGCTGAACAGGACCGGAGAAAGTACAGTCCCTTGTGGCGCTCCTGTGTTGCTGACCACAATGTCAGACGTGCAGTTCCCAAGACGCACATACTGAGGTCTGTCTTTAAGATAGTCCACGATCCATGCCATTAGGTATGAATCTAATCCCATCTCTGTCAGCTTGTCCCTAAGGAGCAGAGGTTGGATTGTGTTGAAGGCGCTAGAGAAGTCTAGAAACATAATTCTTACAGCACCACTGCCTCTGTCCAAGTGAGAGAGGGATCGGTGTACTCCATCTGGACCCGCTGCTTTGCTGACACGAAGTCTCCTCAGCTCTCTGCTCACTTGCGCTGTTGTTATTATGGGTGGGGATGTCTCTCCTATGCTGGTATCAGCAGAAGGATGTGTGGAGGGTGCAGTACTCCGAGGTGAGAGTGAGAGTGGGTTAGGGTGGTCAAACCTGTTAAAAAAGTTGTTCATTTGGTTTGCTCTCTTCACGTCTCTCTCAATGGTGGTACCCCGCTTCGAGCTGCAGCCAGTGATGATCTTCATCCCATCCCACACTTCCTTCATGCTGTTATTCTGCAACTTCTGCTCCAGCTTTCTCCTGTACTGCTCCTTCGCCGCCCTGAGTTGGACTCGGAGTTCCTTCTGCACGCGCTTGAGCTCATGCTGATCACCGTCTTTAAAAGCCCTTTTTTTCTGATTCAAAAGGCCCTTGATGTCACTTGTAATCCATGGCTTGTTGTTAGCATAGCAGCGTACTGTTCTTACTGGAACTACAATGTCCATACAGAAGTTGATGTAGTCAGTAGTGCAGTCAACAACTTCCTCAATGTTCTCATTATGAGATCCCTGCAGGATATCCCAGTCTGTAGTTCCAAAAAGTTCTCTCAGAGTATTCTCAGCCTCCAGGGTCCACTTCCTGAATGATCGTGTGGTTGTAGGTAGGACTCTAACTTTTGATTTATAGTGAGGCTGAAGCAGAACCAGGTTATGATCTCCTTTCCCAAGCGCAGGCAGCGGGGTGGCACTGTATGCGTCTTTAACGTTTGCATACAGTAAATCAATAGTCTTATTTCCCCGGGTGTTACAGTCCACATACTGGGTGAATGCAGGCAATGTTTTGAAGACACTCCTATATGTCGTTATATGTCGACATCCGCCTCTAAAGAGTTAAATGATGGCAACGAACCCCTTGCCCGAGTATCCCCCACCAGCCACTGGTTTTCTCTTTCTCTTCCAGATCTGTTCTTCACAGTAAACTAGTAGTAATAGCATTGGACTGGCAGATTCAATATCGCACCATGTGCCACTTAACATTTGTACAAGATGTCTATCTCTATTAAAGTATAATACACTATTGTCATGACCGTGGGAATAACAAAGCATAAAGTCTCAAAAAATAGTAACAAAAAGTCCCACAAGTGGAAGGACCCATCAACTTTTGGCTTATGAGGACATAAAAGGTAGACGAAGAATCCTCATAAATAAAAATATTCATAATGCAAAAATGTTCTGTAGCACAAAGACGCTCGGATGAGCACATAAAACACAGAAGGAGTTGCCGTCAAGGCAAACAAACGCCAATAAACAAACACAGAGACAGGACAAAAAACGAGCAAGAGGTCAGAAATCCAGTATATTCACAAAGTATTCACCAATGCCGGCGCATACAATGAACCACAAGGGACTGTGGGCTGCCCCCTGCTGTATAAGGCTGAGGTTAGCCCCTTGATGTGCATCTTTGGGAACTACCCACACAGGATGCACGGAACATAACAGAAGACACGAGGACACACAGGAACTAAATGATCAACAATTTATACATATAAAATACAATGTCTGTCTGTCTGTTTCCTATACAATCTTACCTCATTTGACTGATCTAGACCAAATTTTGCACAGTTGCACTCTGGGACCATACGGACAAGACAGACTACTTTGGAACCCAACATTTTGACTCTGTGGGTACCAGTGTTTATTTTTTTTTCTCCTAATCCATTCTGACCCAAAAAGAACAAACTCTCGACTCATGAAACAGTGATGGAGTGACAGTGTGGATGATGAATGGGACAGTTAGCAATAACAGCAGGGTCAGTCGGTCATTTTCTAACCCTCTTAGTCCTGAACAGGTTTGTGGGGGTGCTGGAACCTATCCCAGCTAGCACAGGGAGAAAGGCAGGAACAAACCTGGAACACCATTTCTACTCTATTCTATTTATTTATTTATTTTTCCTACTATTTCAGTTTTACTCTGTTGGCCTAGCTTTCATTCTCATTGGTGGGGTTGATTTGATTCAAACCTAGTTTTGTACAATTGGACTTGCTTGTACGGAATGTTATTTGATTTTAGTAAATTCAATAAAATGTTAAAAAAAAAAACACATGCAGACAATGGTGGGTATATGTATTGTGGCAGATGGCCGGGACCCATGCATGGTTGGGATGCCCCTTTGACACTGGGGAGCAGTCATGGGATGCACACGACATCCCCCGGAACACTTGTTGGCAGCCCCCCTGGGTTGCATCGGGGCCAATATATTGCTCTGTGGCCACCACCAGGGGGCGCTGCACGGCCTAATGAGCCCGTATAGGCGGGAGCGCAGCCACACCCGGAGGTGCAGCCGGAAGTAGGTCAACGGGAACCTGCAGCACTTCGGGATGGGCTATAAGAGGAGCAGACAGTCACCACTCCGGAGTCAGGAGGAGGAGGATGAAGCTACCTGGGAGGAGTAGTGGAGGAAGAAGAAGAATAGTGTGGTTTGGGGTGATTTACTTTGTGTGTTGTTTTGGGACTGTGTTGGGCCGGTGGGATACGGGGAAGACTTTTCATTTATTTTACACGAGACTCCATTGTCAGTCTGTGTCTGTGTATATACTGTTTTTACTCGTGTACCACGCGCCCTCGTGTAAGATGCGCACCCTAATTTTTATAAAGAAAACTGCGAAAAAAATTGGCCCCGTGTACGACGCGTGTTGTGATTGTATAGGAAGCGTTTATACCCTTCTGTTTTTGTTGCATGACGAAAGAGCGAGCGAGTGAGCGAGAGAGAGCGATAGCGAGTGAGCGAGAGAGAGAGAGAGCGCGAGAGCGAGCCCAAGCAGAAGTAAACATCCCAGAAAAAAATTTCCTCGTGTATGACATCCACCTGATTTTCTAATGCTAATTTTCAGGAAAAAATGTGCGCATGGTACACGAGTAAATACGGTATATATAAAGTAGCTGTGTAAGGCCATGCTGTAAAAAGCCAGGCTCCTAGAAAACATGGATTGTGGCACTTCAATCAGTCAATCAATGTGCATGAGTGGCTAAGCAACTTTCTCTCTCCTCAGCAGTTTCATTTTGCTGATGTGCTCGCCTCCATTGTCTATCAGCGGCTAAGCGAGTTTCTCTCTCCTTGGAGGTTTCGTTTTGCCGACGTGATGGCCTCTCTTGTGTATTAGTGGCTAAGTGAGTTTCTCTTTTGTCAGCGGTTTCACTTTGGTGACAGAGTCAATTTCTTTGAGCTTCATGCAGTAGCCTCGCACTTCCGGGCCGGCCAGACAGACAGACAGACTGACTGACTGACTGACTGACTGACTGACTCACTCTCTCTTCCACGCGTAGACGTTTATATATAAGATGTAAAACAGGATGTCTGTCTGTGTATTCCCAATATAATCCTACACCCTTTGACCAATCTGGACCACATTTTGTATAGTTGCTCTTTAGGACCATACAGACAAGAGAAACTACTTTGGAACCAAAGTTTTGTCGCTGTATGTCACAGTTTGCACACCAGTGCCACCTGCTGGCTCAGACCAAGTGAAACATCTGAAGAGGCTGAAACCAGACAAGCAGACCAAATGAGCAGAGCTTAACATGACTTACCCGGTCAACGCCGTGTGCTGCTTCTGTCTACTGTAATATAAAATGGAGTACCGTGTGCTTTGGCAGGCGGTTGCTGGGTGAGGCCTGATCGAGAGTGGAAGTGCAGCACCATACCAGGGAGAATCGGAGGGGTGTTGTGTAACTCCTGCTTTGTTGGCCTTTCTTAATAATTTATACCCTTGTACTGAGAGGACAAGTCAGAGATGACAGCATTCATGGTTACGACCCACAAGGCATTACCGCAATTCTGGAATCTAATCAGACCTGAAAAGGACAAATTCTTGATTCATGAGAGCAGAGACACTGATGGAGAGGCGGTGTGGATGACGGATGGGACAGCCAGAAATAACAAGAGGGTCACCATTTTTAAAACGCTTGCTTTCTTTTTTCCTTAACCCATTTTACAACACCGGGTACTTCGGCCAGCATTAACATAAACAAGAGAGTCCAAAATGAAAGAAAAAGGCCATAAGAAAAGGAATTTGAACCCCAGCCAGGGAGAAACTCTGTCTGACACCTAACAACTGTTTTGAGTTAAGATTGCATTTGTCTCTATTGATCTCGGAGGTGTCTTTCCTTTCTAATTAGGGGCTCCATTCACAGCGGTGTCCCTACCTCCTGACAGCCCCTACAAAGCTGGCCACAGAGCAATTATGAAGATTTCGACACGACTATTATTTAGCTCATTAGAGCTCATTACAGTTACCAAATATTAAATGGTTTTAAGACACCGAATATTTATGTCAAATTCAAATCCATGGCTTGGCAAATCAATCTCATCCTCCAATTTCGACAGTTAAAATGAGCTTTGAGCGTCAATCCTAAATGGCATGGCGGTGCTCTACTACAGGTGTCTAATAATAACTTCATCAAGTAGGCACGTGTGCTGTCCTTCATGCTTTTCACTGCATTCAGTAACGAGCGCTATACAAAAATAAAGCGAATCCTATGAATCATTTCAGCACAACGGCAAATTGGCGCATAGAGAAATGTCAGCATCTGTCATTTGATTTAAGTATGCAAGAAAGGCAGGAGAGCAGTCCTTATTTAAAATAAACACATTTGAGGAGGTCTTAAATGCGCACAGCTTGGCCTTTTTGCTCTGATATGCTGCCCTGGACTTTTTAAACTTTGTTGGTACAAGCTGCTAATTTTCAGCCCCGACAAGACAGCAGCAGAAGTGATGTGCCGTTCCTTCCTTCTTAGCCACCTTACCATGGCGGCAGCTGAAAGAAGGAGCTGCAAACTGTTTTTGAAGTTGTGCCACTCTGCCGTCTCCTCCAGCCAAATCCTTCTCCATGTGTCTGGCTGAGGCGGCGGTGGTGCTTGAACACACTATTTCCTACAGTCGAGGATGACATCTCTTTCATCTCCTGCTTGGTCCGCCAGTCTGTCTGTTATTAACATTAAAGCAAATCCATCTTTTGGATTTTGGCAAGCTTGTTGAAATCTCATTCATTCTCTCAACTGTACGAATGTTGGCCTTCATTTCTTTTTTCAAGGATGTTTTTTTAAAGTTTTTCATTTCAGTTGTATCTGACATCTGGAGACAAGGGCACACGTTTTAGGGCACCGGTGCAAGTTGCTTTATGTAAAGACTTTGAAGTTGCAGTAAATTGCAGCAAGCAGGCTGTTTCATCCATCAAATTTCTGAACCCTGTAAATACACTTCCAGGGGTGCAGGAAGCCAGAGCCTATCTTGACTGCACTGGGCATGAGGCAGGAATGAACCCTGGATCGGGTATCAACCTGCTACATGAACAAGTGACAGCTAGTGAGGAAGAAGTTAAACGTGTGTAGCGTGTAATCAAGTGTCCAGAACTGAACAAAAATTAGAAGTATACATTTAAGCCTGCATGTGCTGAGAGTTATATATAATCTACCATATAGTGCCTTATCTATCTATCTATCTATCTATCTATCTATCTATCTATCTATCTATCTATCTATCTATCTATCATATAGTGCCTTTCATATCTATCTATCTATTATATAGTGCCTTTCACATCAATCTATCTATCTATCTATCTATCTATCTATCTATCTGTCTGTCTATCTATCTATCTATCTATCTATCTATCTATCTATCTATCATATAGTGCCTTTCATATCTATCTATCTATTATATAGTGCCTTTCACATCAATCTATCTATCTATCTATCTATCTATCTATCTATCTATCTATCTATCTATCATATAGTGCCTTTCACATCTATCTATCTATCTATCTATCTATCTATCTATCTATCTATCTATCTATCTATCTATCTATCTATCTATCATATAGTGCCTTTCATATCTATCTATCTATTATATAGTGCCTTTCACATCAATCTATCTATCTATCTGTCTATCTATCTATCTATCTATCTATCTATCTATCTATCTATCTATCTATCATATAGTGCCTTTCATATCTATCTATCTATTATATAGTGCCTTTCACATCAATCTATCTATCTATCTATCTATCTATCTATCTATCTATCTATCTATCATTTAGTGCCTTTCTCTATCTATTATATAGTGCCTTTCACATCAATCTATCTATCTATCATTTAGTGCCTTTCTCTATCTATTATATAGTGCCTTTCACATCTATCTATCTATCAATCTGTCTATCATTTAGTGCCTTTCTCTCTATATCTATCTATCATATAGTGCCTTTCAAATCTATCTATCTATCTATCTATCTATCTATCTATCTATCTATCTATCTATCTATCTATCTATCTATCTATCTATCTATCTATCATATAGTGCCTTTCACATCTATCTATCTATCTATCTATCTATCTATCTATCTATCTATCTATCTATCTATCATATAGTGCCTTTCACATCTATCTATCTATCTATCTATCTATCTATCTATCTATCTATCTATCTATCTATCTATCATATAGTGCCTTTCATATCTATCTATCTATTATATAGTGCCTTTCACATCTATCTATCTATCTATCTATCTATCTATCTATCTATCTATCTATCTATCTATCTATCTATCTATCTATCATATAGTGCCTTTCATATCTATCTATCTATTATATAGTGCCTTTCACATCAATCTATCTATCTATCTATCTATCTATCTATCTATCTATCTATCTGTCTATCTATCTATCTATCTATCTATCTATCTATCTATCTATCTATCTATCTATCATATAGTGCCTTTCATATCTATCTATCTATTATATAGTGCCTTTCACATCAATCTATCTATCTATCTATCTATCTATCTATCTATCTATCTATCTATCTATCTATCTATCTATCTATCTATCTATCATATAGTGCCTTTCACATCTATCTATCTATCTATCTATCTATCTATCTATCTATCTATCTATCTATCTATCTATCTATCTATCTATCTATCTATCTATCATATAGTGCCTTTCACATCTATCTATCTATCTATCTATCTATCTATCTATCTATCTATCTATCTATCTATCTATCTATCTATCTATCTATCTATCATTTAGTGCCTTTCTCTCTCTATCTATCTATCATATAGTGCCTTTCCTATCTATCTATCTATCTATCTATCTATCTATCTATCTATCTATCTATCTATCTATCTATCTATCTATCTATCTATCTATCTATCTATCTATCTATCTATCTATCTTAATAACAGGCACTATGGTGCAATGGCTGAGACACAGGACTGTAAAGCCCAAGGGTGCCAGTTCAATTTTGGCGTCTGCCTCACCGTGTGTCACTTAACCTGCATGTGTTCCAAGTGTAAAAACAAATCTTTAAATGATTGTGACGTCTCCTTAACTTGTGAACTGCCTTGGATAAAGACATCATAGAAATACATATAATGATACAATCATACTTTGATTCATATCTGCCTCTGGCAGCCTTCTTTTGTGGCTATGTGAAGTTTCGGTAACCAGGGGGCTTATCATGAACTCCAGCATTCGCTGACCTCCCATTAAGCCACAAGTCTAAACGGCAGACATCACAGACGGCAGCTGCCGTGTTTATTGTATCGGTGAAGTGAGGCCTTCCACAGATTTTCTGCTAGACTCTCTTAGCCTCAATGTCAAATCTGTAAGCTTGGGCCAAGGGGTTCGCCACTGTTATCTCTGCATTTCATATGATCAATTGCTCCTTCAGTTCTACTTCATTATTTTGTTTAGAAAAAAATTACTGGAGGGCTTTACTGATTGATTGGGTGAAAGGATCATAGGCTGGTAAAGATATTGCAGAGATGTTGTTTAGCTTCAGGTCTTTGGATTCTTAATCATCAGTAGCTTTCCTCTCAGCATTCCCCCTGGAGATATCAGCACTTCTCTGTATAAAATTCAGCCAACACTCCATCATTATTTAGTTATGTGGAAGGCTATACTGGTTTTGGGGGCTGCTGGTCAGGCCCAAGGACCTTGGGTTCAAGTCCTGGCTTGGATGCTGCTTGTGTGCTGTTAGCACTCTGGTGGACGGGCATCATATCCACTGTTAGAAAAGTAGAATAATTTAAAAATTCTGATTAGGACTGGCCATTTAGGCCAACAAAGCTTGCCAATCCAATCCATGTATTTGTTCTGAAATACCATCAAGTAGAGTTCTGAAGGTTCCTAAAGTCCTTCTGTCCACTGCATTACTTGGTCACTCATTCCATGTGTCTGTGATTCTTTGTGTGAATAAAAGCTTCCACATTTGTGCAAAATTCACTCTCAACAAGATTCCAACTGTGTCCCCGTGTTCTTGTTGAAGAATTTATTTTGAAGTAACAACCTTCATCCAATGTACTAATTCTTCCGCTTTTCCCGGTGAAGGTCGCAGTGGCAGCAGACCAAGCAGGTCAACCCAGACTTCCCTATCCCCATCTACAGATTCCAGCTCATTCCAAGTCATTCCCAAGCTAGCTGTGAGATATAATCTCTCCAGCATGTTCTGGGTCTGTCACAGGGTCTCCACCCAGTGTCCAGAGCAGCTTTACGGGGTGCCACTTGGGAGGAATCCCTACGACATGTCTAAACCACCTCAACAAGTTCCTCTCAATCCTGAACTTTACTCCCGAATCGCTGAGCTTCTCACCCTATCATGGAGTGTCATTTCTGCTACATGTACTTGTGATCTTATTCTTTTGGTCAGTGCCCACAGCTCATGACCATCGGTGAGGACTGGGAGGTAGCTTGACTGGTAAACCAAGAGTTTTCTCTTCAGACTCAGCTAACACTTCACCGCCATGACCAAGCATAAGCTACTCCGATTAGCTTCTTGACATCACATTTTCCCATCATCCATAAATAAGATCTTCAGTCACCTGAGCTCTCCCTCTTGAGGGCAGTTGTTGCCTCCCCTTACCTGGAAAAAGCAATCCACTCAGAATTGGAGGTGATGATGCTCTTCCCAGACACATCACACTCGGGAGTGAATCACTTGAGTCTAGGCTAGAGGTCACAGTCATAGCAGGTAAAGCAGACAATATCAGCTGCAAAAAGCAATGGTGCGACCCCTTGGCTCACCAACTGGACACCCTCACATGCTTGGCTGCGCCTTGACTTCCTGCCTATGAAAACCACAAACAGGAGTGATGACAAGAGCCAGTCTTGGCAGAGCAGAACACCCACAATGAACGATTTTGACTTAACGTCGAATATACGGACTTGATGCCTGATGACAAGAACGAGATTGTGAGTACAATAAATGAGGTTCCTTTGCAAGGCTTGCTGGGATGAAACTCCATGATAGGGTGAGAAGCTCAGCTACTTGGATGAGCCTCAAAATTGAACTCTGGATTGAGAGGAACCCGTTGAAGTGGTTTGGGTACCGTCACAGACGTCCGGGGTCCTTGAAGTGGTTTGGGTACTGTCACAGACGCCCTGTTGGGATCAGTGGGCGCTGTCAGGGATGTGCTGTAGCTGCTGCTGAGCCCTACAGAGCAGCTCTTCTGCCACACCAGAAAGTGTGGCTGGAATTAGGTTTTCAAGCACCTGGAGCACTTCTGGCTGGGCTATAAAAGGAGCCAGCAGCCACTACTCCGAAAGCCAGAGTCGGGAGGAAGGAGATGAAGCTTTGCCGGAGAGGAATGGTGGAGAAAGAAAAGAGACGGAGAAGAATTGTGTGGTACTGTGCTTGTGGGACTGTGTTGTGCACTCGTGGGAACGGGGAAGACGTTCTCCATGAGGGCAGAAAAAAAGAAATAAAAGCCCTTTGTGCTTTGAACTTGTTGTGTCCTGCGTCGCTCGATGTCAGGGCTGGCCTTTACAGTATGTTGTAAGGAGACCAACTGGGTGGCAGACCCCGGACATGCTGGAGGGATTATACAGCTGGGAATTCCCCAAGATGAGCTGGACTCTGTAGTTGGGGGACAGGAAAGATTGGGCTGACGTGTTGGGTCTGCTGCCACTGCGACCCTCATCAGAAAATGAAATTTACTGTCCTCAGCCACTGTGGAAAAAACAAAAAGAGACCCCAAGACCTGCACTGCATGCACTTCTCGTCTTGTATCACGCCACGCGTTAAGCTAAGCTGAGCGAGAGGCCTGTTGGGTTTGTACTGTCTGCCCATCACAGAGTGCGGTCACAGTGTAAAACAACATTTTTTTGGACTTGTATTGGCTGGGTGGTCTAATATGTGGAGTTGAGCCCCAGCTGCCAGGAGGCATCTTGCCACACTTCAATAAGGGAAATATTAATGGATGGTTCCTTTCAGCCATCTTTCTCAGTGTGGTTTGTTTAATTTGGAAGTGCAGTGCTGTGGCTTCAAAAGAGCCGGTGTGCTTTTCAAAGGTTCCCATCCATCAAAAGGAATTCAGACCTTCTCTGAGATGGACCTGGATAATGAAGGTGAAAATTATCTTCAGCAAACACGGGCGCTCATAGAGGAATATCTGCCAGGAATTACAGAAGAAAGTCATAAATAGTTAAAAAGAACACAGAGTCTCTCTGGGAATGCAAGAAGGAGAGTTTGTCAACAAGTAAGTAAAGCACATCAGGGTGAGACTGAAGAAAAATGGCGAACTGAACTGACGGAAGGAGATGCGACATCAGAAAATGTGGTCAGAAAGGCGTAAAACAGACTTACACACCGTAAAGTTACCAAGTAAGTGAGCTCGGGCATAGGACGCTAGTGGATGGAAATGGGCAAGGGGTTTGGGGTAGTCTTGTTTCAAGTGCACGCTATATTATTGGATTATAAGATTTTGATTTTGACAAGGAGCAGGAGGTGAAGTTAAATTGTCTCCAAGTCGGAGTATTGGTGCCCTGCAGGGTTTTATGTCATCACTATTGCTTTGCTAATGACTCAAATTCGTGGGTGACTACTCTTGGAGGGCTTCTTTCAGCACACATTTCTAGAATTGTGGCCATACTACAACCAATATGTCCTTCTCCAGTAACACGATAGCTCTATATATACTGTATATAAAATCCAACGTCTGTCTGTATGTGTGTCCGCTTTTAACAAGATAACTACTTAACGGATTTAGATCAGGTTTTTTCTATAATTTGTTTGATTTTGCGACTTCTCTCATTTTGCTATATATCATAGTTCGCTTGTGGTACTGATTTATTAGTGCGAATCTGAGAGAGACTCATCGGGCTGCAGGGCCCTCTTCATTCACGCGTCTGCCTCGGGACGTAACCTTAATTCCGCTTAGCTAGCGAACGAGAGAACTACTTCACGGATTTAGATCTTTTTTTTTTCTTTAATTGGCTTGAACATTCCAAGTTGATTTTGCAACTTCTCTCATCTTGCTAAAAATCATAGTTCATGTGCAGGAGTGATATATTCACGCTAATCTGAGACAGAGGCTGCAGGCCGAGGGGAGGGTGAAGAGTGATGTCAGGAGTGGGGAGCCAGGCAGGGACCTCCTTACTGTCCTGTTCCACTAATACGTGGGCAGAGCCGTAGAGGACAGCTAGTCTATATAAATAAAATCCAACGTCTGTCTCTATGTCTGTCCAATTTTCTCGAGAGAACTACTTAACGGATTTAGATCTGGTTTTTTTCTAGAATTTGCTTGATCATTCCGGTGGATTTTGTGACTGCTCTCATCATGCTAAGAATCATATTTCACTTGCAGGAGTGATATATTTGCGCTAATCTGAGACAGAGACTGCTGGGCGAGGAGAGGCGGAAGCGTGACATCAGGAGTGGGGAGCTGGGCAGGACCATCCTCACTGTTCTGTTTCAGTACTATGTGGGCAGAGCTGCAGGGCACGGCTAGTATATATACAGTATATATATATATATAAAATCCAACGTCTGTCTGTATGTCTGTCCGCTTTTCACGAGAGAACTACGTAATGGATTTAGATCGGGTTTTTTTCTAGAAGTTGCTTGAACTTTCCGGTGTATTTTGTGACTTCTCTCATTGCACTAAGCATCATAGTTCACGATTTATTCGTGTTAATCCGAGAGAGGCTGTGGGCCGAGTGGAGGCGGAAGCGTGACGTCAGGAGTGGGGAGCCGACCAGGACCGTCCTCACTGTTCTGTTTCAGTACTATGTGGGCAGAGCTGCAGGGCACGGCTAGTATATATATATACTGTATATACAAAATCCAACATCTGTCTGTATGTCTGTCCACTTTTCACGAGAGAACTACCTAACGGATTTAGATCTGTTTTTTTTCTAGAATTTGCTTGAACATTCCGGTGGATTTTGCGACTTCTCTCATTGCGTTAAGAATCATAGTTCACGATTTATTTGTGCTAATTCAGAGAGAGAGGCTGCTGGGCAAGGAGAGGCGGAAGCATGACGTCAGGAGTGGGGAGCCGGGCAGGACCATCCTCACTGTCCTGTTTCAGTACTATGTGGGCAGAGCTGCAGGGCACGGCTAGTATATTTATACATATATAAAATGCAACGTCTGTCTGTCTGTATGTCTGTCCACTTTTCACGAGAGAACTACGTAACGGATTTTGATGGTTTTTTCTAGAATTTGCTTGAACATTCCGGTGGATTTTGCGACTTCTCTCATTGCACTAAGTATCATTGTTCACAATTTATTCGTGTTAATCCGAGAGAGAGGCTGCGGGCTGAGGGGAGGGGGAAGTGTGACGTCAGGAGTGGGGAGCCGACCAGGACCGTCCTCACTGTCCTGTTTCAGTAATATGTGGGCAGAGCTGCGGGGCACGGCTAGTATATATATATATATATATATATATATATATATATATATATATTATATTATATTATATTATATATTATATATATTATATTATATTATATATAATTAAGTATATATTATAAGTATCATAGTTCACGATTTATTCATGTTAATCCAAGAGAGAGACTGCGGGCCGAGGGGAGAGGGAAGCGTGACGTCAGGAGTGGGGAGTCGGGCAGGACCCTCCTCACTGTCCTGTTTCAGTACTATGTGGGCAGAGCTGCGGGGGATGGCTAGTAGTTATTAAGATAAAGAAATATGGGAATGATGAAAGGATATATTAAACGTGCATTTAAAATCAACTTTCACTTCCAACTACAAGCATCTGAAGGAAGCCCATAGAATGTTAAAAACAGGGGATCAGCATTACTATGTCTAATCCAAGCAGAGAAACTCCAGACAGATGGCATCAATGTTGAAAATCCACAGAGTCTAAACGCTTCTCCGGAGTTCCCTGCTTGTCCTACCAACCTCTTTTGTCGAGTGCACAACAGACGTGGCCAATTTGCTCTTCTTTATCCCAAATAGTCAAATATAAACACCATATGAAGAAGATATCGACATAAAGCATTTCCCGAGTTCACTAAATTTTGTGTTTTTATGGCTACAGGTCCTTCAGAACGTATTCGGACCCCCTCACTTTTTTCACATATTGTTATGTTACAGCTTTGTGCTAAATTCATTTAACTTATTATTTTTTTCCCGTCATCAAACAACACTCAATACCCCAGAATGACAAAGCAAAAACAGGATTTTCAAAATTGTGGCAAATTTATTAAAAAAAAAAACCTGACATTTCGCACTGACTCAAGTATTCAGACCCTTCACTCCGTACTCAGTTGAAGCCCCTGGCGCAGCCTGACTCTGTCAGGTTAGATGGAGACCCTCGGTGGACAGCTACCTTCAGGTCTCTCCAGAGATGTTCAACTGGCTTCAAGTCCAGGCTTTGGCTGGGCCACTCAGTGACATTCCCAGAGTTGTCCCTAAGCCTCTCTCATGTTGTCTTTGGGTGATTGTCCTGTTGAAAGGTGACCATTCAGCCCAGGCTGAGTTCCAGAATGCTCTAGAGTACAGTTCTGGCCAAAAGTTTTAAGAATGATACAAATGTTAATTTTCACAAAGTTTGCTGCCTCAGTTTTTTAGGATGGCAATTTGCATCGACTCCAGAATGTTATGAAGAGTTATCAGATGAACTGCAATTAATTACAAAGTCCCTCTTTGCCATGAAAGTGATCTTAATCCCACAAAACCCATTTCCACTGCGCCAGGAGCGTCTCCTAAAGTTGCTTCAGCTGCAGGCACGACCAGGGCAGAGCTGGCTCAGGAATGGCAACAGGCAGGTGGGAGTGAGGCGAAGACTTTTGGAGGATGGTCTGGATGCTGTCAAGACAGGAAGCAAAGAAGCCATCAGGGATAGACTGATATAATGAAAAAGGTCCAGGGATTGGACTGCTGATGACTGCTGGGGTCAAGTCATCTTTACAATTGTTTGGGGCATCCAGAAAAAAGAAAAGGTGAAGAGCGCTACAATCAGTCCTGTGCCAGAGTCAACAGTAAAGCATCCTGAGACCATTCGTGTCACGTGGCGTTGCTTCTCAGCCAAGGCAGTGGGCTCACTCACAATTTGTTCTAAGAACTCAGCCATGAATAAAGAATGGAACCAAAACATCCTCTGAGAGCAAACTTCTAACAACCATCCAAAAACAGTTTAGCAGCCAACAATGAACAATCCAGCATGATGGAGCACTGGTCCATAAGACAGAAGTGAGAACTAAGTGGCTCGGGAAACAAAACATCAAAATTTGGGGTCCATGGCCAGGAAACTCCCCATTCAGAATTTGTGGTCAATCCTCAAGAGGCGGGTGGGCAAACAGAAACCCACCAATTCTGACAAACTCCAAGCATTGATTATGCAAGAATGGGCTGCCATCAGTCAGGATTTGGCCCATAAGTTGATTGCCAGCATGCCAGGGTGAATTGCAGAGGTCTTGAAAAAGAAAGAAGGGCCAACATTGCAAACTGCTCAACTCTTTGTATAAACATCATGTCATGGTCAGTAAAAGCCTTTGTAACTTATAAACTGCTTGTAATTCTACTTCACTATACCTGAGAAACATCTGACAAAAAGATCTAAAAACACTGAAGCAGCACACTTTGTGAAGACCAATACTTGGGTCATTCTTCAAACTTTTGGCTACAACTGTAGGTTTTCATGAAGGATATCTCCGTACTTTGCTCTGCTCAGCTTTCCCTTAACCCTGACTAGTCTGCCAGTCCCTTCTGCTCACAAACAACTACACAGCGTGACGCTGCCACCATCATACTTCACCGTCAGAATGGTACTGCACAGGTGATGAAGGATGCCTGGTTTCCACCAGATCTGAAATGCAGAACTGAGGCCAGACAGTTCAGTCTTGGTTTCATCAGACCATAGATCCTTGTTTCTCACAGCTGGGAAGTTCTTGGGGGCGCCTTTTTGCAAACTCCAAGTGGGTTTTCATGTGTCGTCTGAAAACTCTGGAGTGGAGTGTTGCAGTGGTGGTTGTCCTTCTGGAAGTTTCTCCATTCTCCACACCCGTTCTTTGGAGATCAGCCAGAGTGACCATCAGGTTCTTGGTCACCTCTCTTATCAAAGCCTTTTTCGGTCTGGCCAAGTGGCATACTCTAGGAAACACTGTGGTTGTTTCATATTTTCTCCTTATGGAGGCTACCATCTGCTTGGGACCCTGCAGTTAAGTGTTTTGTTTTTGTAAATAATAATAATAATAATAATTCATTACATTTATATAGCGCTTTTCTCAGTACTCAAAGCGCTATCCACACAGGGAGGAACCAGGAAGCGAACCCACAATCTTCCACAGTCTCCTTACTGCAAAGCAGCAGCCTATGTGTGTCTCCACACAGACATGTCTCTAAGCATTTGACCTCATGGCTTGGTTTCTTCTCAACTGTGGGACCTTCTCTAGTCAGGTGTGTGCCTTGCCTAATCCTGTCCAATCTACTGACCTGACCACAGGTGGACTCCAAACAAGGTGTAGAAACATCTCAACGATAACCAATAGAATGGGATGCACCTGAGCTAAATCACAAATGTCACAGCAAAAGGTCTGAATACTTTAATACATTTGGAAATATTCCTAAAATGCTGTTTTCACTTTGGAATTCTGGGATATTGAGTGTTGCCTGATGAGGGAAAAATGAATTTAGCACAAGGCCACAACATAACAAAATGTGACAAGAGTGAAATGTCTGAACACTTTCTGAAGGCACTGCATTACAATTTTTAATAAATTTTTAAAACTGCCAGAAAGCTGAATAAAGTGAACTCAAATATATCAAAAAAGATTTCCTCCACAATGTGTAAGAAATGCTGTCTTCTTCTCCTCCTCTGGTCTCTCTGCATCCACGTCCATTACTGTTGATGGTGCAATGCCAGTGTCCTACAGCCAGTGACTTGTTTTGAACTTGCTTACCATTTTCATCATGACTGCTGGCTTCAGGCGTCCCCTGTCTCTGCTCCTCCTCCGGTGCTTCTGGGTAAATAACTGCAGTATCTCCCTGCTGTAGGATTTCTTCTACACTTGGGTCATTGTTTTGTTCATCTTCAGCTTCTGAGCCACACTCGTCTTTTACTAAAATCAAGAATAGGAGAGACATTATGTTAACATAGGTCAACACCATGAAACAATAACAAGTCATTATTTTGATCCCAGTTTTAATTTGCTTATCCACTACAGGGTCAAGAACGGCTGATGCTCGTGCCTGTAAGTAAGGTGCCAACCCTGGAAGGGGCACTTAGCAATCACAGGGCACAATGACACCACTAGTTATACCAGGCCAACGTAGACATCCCAATTAGTCAGACATGCATGTAATGGCATGGTGGGGGGATGGAGGGGTGTGTGTGGTTTTGCACATACAATTCAAAATAATGACAGCATCTTAAATAAAAGAGGAATACAAATATAACCCCTGTGGCCTGTAGGGGGCGTAGCAGCGCCCCAAACTCACTCCAGGCACAAATGACGGTTTGTTTTTAGAGAAATAATAATAATACACATTAACATAATAATAATACAGTTTATCGATATAGCACCTTTCCCATGCTCAAGGCACTTATATGTCATACAGAAGCTTCCCACAATACTTCTTTCTTTCTTTCTTTCTTTCTTTCTTTCTTTCTTTCTTTCTTTCTTTCTTTCTTTCTTTCTTTCTTTCTTTCTTTCTTTCCTCTAGCTCCTCGACTCAAATGAGTCAGGCCTGACAGCACTTCCAGTGCCACAACAGTGCCCTAAGGAAACATGTGAGTTTATCCATTATGTCTGTCACCATCACACTCCTTATGTTATTTTCATAGTAAATTATTAAGTTGTTATTATTAAGGTCAAATTAATTTGCCAGTCCATAACCCTCTTGATTCACTTCAGGGGCATAAAGACCAAAACTGAAAGTAAAGAGTTACTATTTTGACCTTTTCAATTTCACATTTCCTCCCAGTGCAACTAGAATGGGCCCTCAGTGGTCCAAGCCCTTTTCAACAACACTGATTACTGCCTCATGTCTCCGGAGTCCTGGCTTCGAGTGCCAGCTGTGTGCACTTTGCATGTTCTCTCCACACCTGCATGGGTTCTCTCCTGATGCTTTAGTTTTTCTTCCAAATCCTAAAGGATTAATCCAATTATAGGTTTATAGTGTGACGTGCTGTGCTACCTGTGTGTGGCCTGGTGGTAAGGAAGCAGTCCCAAGTAGGGAGAAATGTTGGACCACCCCAGTAACCCAATTTAAGTTTAGTGCACACTGAAAGAAACAAAAGCAAAACGAGTGTGTGATGCACAACAAGATGCTAATTCAAAATCGGCCAACAGTACTTTTGGCTCCCTTTTTGTGTCTTGGCTTTGTGTCTCTTAACGGTCTCAGTTACTGGTCTGCAATCAGATGCCACCTTCCTGGGTCGCCACTTTTTATGGGGGAGTGTGTGGAAAGGGTGGGGGTTTTGCTGGGGAAGTTACGGCTGGGTAGGAGTGCCCTCACTGGGTGTCTTCTCTTTACTGTGGGAAAAGGAGCAGACATCTTTAGCGACAACACCCTCTGTTGTCCTGGAAGAGTAGCATTTTGTGATGCATGTAGTAATACAATGCATTGCATTTGTCATTTCAACAGATGGTGCATCACAAACATTTGTTGTAATAAACGTATAAATGCATATGATACACCATCTGTTGAAATGACAAATGCAAAGCACGTCACCATTGTATGCCATTTGGTATGGGATTTGAGAGCAGTGTTGAAGTTTGTGGTGCACCATCTGTTGAAATGACAAATACAATGCACATGTCTCTGTTTAATGCCATTTGGTATGGGATTTGAAAGCAGTGTTAATGTTTATGAAGCACCATCTGTTGAAATGACAAATGCAATGCGCATGTCTCCATTATATGTCATTTGGTATGGGATTTGAAAGCAGTGTTAATGTCTGTGATGTGCCATCTGTTGGAATGACAAACGCATTGCATTGTATTACTAAAAAGTTTTGTGAGCCATCTTTTGGAATGACAGAGGCATATCATTATATATCATTTGGTATGGCATTTGTAAAAGCAGAGTTAATGGTTGTGATGTGCCATCTGTTGGAATGACAGACATATAAGAACCAAATGGACACACAGATACACAGACACTTGTCCTTTTATTAAGGTATCTTGTCTCATTTTTGACCCAGCATGAGGTAGAGTGGTTGTGTCCTGTGATGGACTGGTGCTGCTGGGACACTACTACCTCCATGAACTGGGTTTGTCAAGTGTCCATATTATCTGGCATCCAGTCATTTAAGGTAACCAATTCAGCAATCTTTAAAAATAAAATCAAAACATGCCTAAGGTATGACATTCAGCCTCTCATTTATTTTCCAGATCTCATTATTGGAGCACATCTGACCGTGTGGAGTGCACTGCTCAAGCAAACTGACCAGGGCCGTCACTAGCTTTAGCAGTTTTAGCCCCTCTGATAATCCCGCTAGTTCTATAAAGGGATTCCTCTTGGATTTTTACACTTTTAAAGGCAGGCAGCTTGGTCCATTGCGTTTTGGGGGTGGGGGGGGGGGGGGGGGGGGGTTGGCTTTGCATATTTGCTGTGTGCCACTAAGGTGTTCCTGTGGAGTTTTACTCAAGTCATGCCGCTGAAGAAGGGTTGGACTGGGGCTGGATGCTAAACATCATGGGACGTTATATAGGGGATGTCCTTGAAGAAAGCCCCCCTTACAGGATGCCTGTATGTGGTGCCAGTGTATCACCCAGTACATTCACACTCCTTCATGCTGTGCCCGTTTCAGACTTGTCGGCTAACCTAACCTGCATTGGCATCGGGGAGGAATCTGAAGCACCAGGAGAAGAACATAGAAAATGACAATGGCCCAGGCGCCAACTGAACCCAGATCCCCGGAGCTATGAGGGTACACCAATAAACACTACACCACCCTGCTTCCCACATGTGACTCAGAAAAACCTTAATATTTTTACATTTATTTAATTAAGTTTAGTAGTGTATGGAAATGATTATAATGTGTATAATTCTAAAGGTTTAATTGAAGGCAAAAAATCTTATAAAACCATAATTGCTGTAATTTAACAGTTTAAGGTGAACTTATGTGAAAATATTAAAAGTTAACTTCCTGAAGCAAAAAAAAAAGAAAAAAAAAACGGTTGGTGGGCAGCGTGCCAATATCGTTAAACTTTTAAAGAGCAGTAGAAATGAGCGTCACTAAAAAGAAATGCATATTATGTTCACTGGCTCCGTACGCGTGAGTGGGGCATTAAAAACACCCCGGCATTCAAACCAGCTAAGCAAATCTCTGGAGCGTGAGTGGCACCCTAACCAGGGTTGGACCCCACTTTGCTGTCCTTCTTGTGACACGCCAATGGATAACAATGAAGCCCACTTGACTCGACAAGCTGCTTAAAAGTTGTGATGCTGTATTGCCAAGCTAATAATACAGTTACCGTATATAATTGCGTATAAGTCAGGTCTTGAAACCCGAAAAATCGATCATAAAATCAGACCTGAATGAACAGTTATCCAACACCAGCCAGAACTGTGTGAAAAAGTGATTGCCCCCCGGTTACTGTATATACTTGTGAATAAGTCCTGAAAAGTCGATCATAAAATCAGACCCCGACTTATACGCCCGTTCAGAAATGAGACGCTTTAATTTTATTATATCTTCTTGCCTCCTCTAATCTCTCACCAGTTTCTCAGACACATCGAATTTTGTTGCAGCAGCACAGTTACCAATTTCTTTTGCCACGTTTAATTGAAAACCAGCTTCATATTTTCTTCTGATCGAACGCTCCATCGTAGATAAAGGATGCTCTTATGATAAAGGTGTATGAGGGTGTGAGATACATAAAACACAAATCAGTGTAAACGTCGTTTCAGAATAGTTCGGGTCTTACCGTGTGGTCACAATACACAGAAAAAAAGGCTGTGTGCTCGGTGGTTACTCTCTCAGGTGGGCTAACGTTAGCATATCATAATCTCTTGGACCACTGGAGTGAGTTTTCCACATTTGACCGACATTATAAAATATGGAAATTATATGGTAAAATCAAGCCCCGAACTTCAACGTGAGTATATACGTTATGTAAAGTGAAAACAGTAAAGGCCTGAAAGCTGAACCCTGCGGGACGCCATATTTAACCTCTGAGTAAGATGATAAGGCACTGCTAACACATTTCTTATCAGCGGGAGAACTTCAATTCTTCAAATACCGTATATACGTTAATTCAAAACATTACAATGATCCGAACATTTACTTATTGGGCTGACTCCTTTATCCAAGGCGACTTACAACATTTATAATACAGTTGGTGACATTTCTTTTGGCTTTCCAAGGTCATGTGACTTGCTCAGGGATCACATGGTGTCAGTAGCGGGAATTGAACCCACAACCTCCTAAGCTTAACCACTACGCCACACAGCCTTGCATAACTATGTGATGCCCTGTGGTGCCCACAGCCTTGGCATCACCCTTTTCCCAGGGTATCGATAGTCATAACTGAGATGGACTAGTGCAATGAGGACACAAGCAAGCAAGATTGGTGCAAATGTGCAAAGCGCTTTTGTTCCGTATCAAAAAGCAGCGTCCAATAAATAAAGAGCAGTTCTTCCAAAAATAAATAACCAATAAATAATTCAATAGAAACAAGTGGGAGATAAAATCACCAAATAAATAAGTAAACCACTAAAGCCAGCCCAGGGTCAAAAACAACGTCTAAAAGTTTATATTGGACTTTTCCTGACTGTCTCCTTCCTGCTCACCCATTGGGTCCCCGAGGTGGGGCGGAATTTGCCAGCAAGTGTGGTGCTTGTCCCAGCCACCTCAGTGGGTCACCACCTGGATGCTCACAGCCAGACTCCACCATACCGTCACCTCTCTTTGGTCTGGCAGTACGCCTGGTGCAGTCGATCACTCCTGCTGAATAGGAGCCCATTCCCCTCGCCCCGTGACTGCCACTCTCCCCGGCCGATCCACTCTCTGTTTCGTCTCTCCCCAACCGTCTTTCTGCCTTGAATTTCTCCCGTCTCTGTTTCTTTCCTTTCTAGATGCTCACTTGCTTTTTCTCCTCTGCTCAGACTCCTTTAGTACCTTTGAGGGTGCAGGTGTTTTACTTAACAACTTGCAGAGCATGAATGGGGGACAGCCGAGCTGATCACAGTTACACGCTTGCAGCCACACTACTTAATTGGACTTCAATTCCCAGCAGCCCTGGAAGCGTCGGCTTTATCGCTGGGGTTGCTGGAAGGAGAAAAGAAGCTGTAGGACTGTCCCGACTCGGCAGACTGTCCTGACTCTTGAGTAAAACTGTGCAAAAGTCAAATCAAACAAAAGTAAAATAAAAAACCACTTGTGAAAGTTCAGGGGCGTAACACTGCAGACACAGAGGGGAAAACAATACTGAGTGGGCGCTGTTACCTTCTGGGTGCCGTTTATGAAAGTAACACTCTGCAGACTCTGTATACCAGGGGGCGCACGCTCTTTTAAGTCTGTAGTATAAACACAAAGGGGCACCATTTGTGCTACCGAAGACAATGGGGGAAATGGTCATCGAACTCTGATGATCGAGTGGGTGCCGTTTATGAAAGGAAAAGTGAGCATGCTCCTGACATTGTGCCCCCCACAGGTCATCGAAGTCTAATAATACCAACTACCTTCTTAGGAATTTGACAGGCAATGTCCTCCCGAATGTTCTTTGCCTGGCACTGGGTTGAAAGCTAGTAACAACTCAAACTAAGGCCAGTGTTAAGATAAGTAGTGTTACACACGTGAGGCAGTCAAAGGACTTAATGGAGGGTAAGATGTCAGCTCGAGGGGTGATAAAGTCCACTAAGCTCTCTTCTTCCTCTTCTACAGATGCACAGAAGGGAAACCCATGTAAACCAGCACCAACTTCCGCCCTCCAGTCCAGACCACACCCTCTTACTGACCTCACTTACGCCCTCCTGTCCAGACCACGCCCTCTCACTTCCACCCTCCTGTCCAGACCACGCCCTCTTACTGACCTCATTTCTGCCCTCCTGTCCAGACCACGCTCTCTCACTGACCCCACTTCCGCCCCACTGCCCAGACCACGCCCTCTCACTGACCTCACTTCCGCCCCACTGTCCAGGCCATGCCCTCTTACCGACCTCACTTCCGCCCTCCTGTCCAGACCACGCCCTCTCACTGACCTCACTTCCGCCCCACTGTCCAGGCCATGCCCTCTTACCGACCTCACTTCCGCCCTCCTGTCCAGACCATGCCCTCTCACTGACCTCACTTCCGCCCTACTGTCCAGGGCACACCCTCTCACTGACCTCACTTCCACCCTCCTGTCCAGACCACGCCCTCTCACTGACCTCACTTGCGCCCCACTGTCCAGGCCACGCCCTCTCATTGACCTCACTTCCGCCCTTCTGTCCAGGCCACGCCCTCTCACTGACCTCACTTCCACCCTCCTGTCCAGACCACGCCCTCTCACTGCCCTCACTTCCGCCCCACTGTCCAGACCACGCCCTCTCACTGACCCCACTTCCGCCCCACTGCCCAGACCACGCCCTCTCACTGACCTCACTTCCGCCCTACTGTCCAGGCCACACCTTCTCACTGACCTCAATTCTGCCCTCCTGTCCAGACCACGCCCTCTTACTGACCTCACTTCCGCCCTCCTGTCCAGGCCACGCCCTCTCACTGACCTCACGTCCACCCTCCTGTCCAGACCACACCCTCTCACTGACCTCGCTTGCGCCCCACTGTCCAGGCCACGCCCTCTCATTGACCTCACTTCCGCCCTCCTGTCCAGGCCACGCCCTCTCACTGACCTCACTTCCCCCCTCCTATCCAGACCACGCCCTCTCACTGACCCCACTTCCGCCCCACTGTCCAGGCCACGCCCTCTCACTGACCTCACTTCCCCCCTCCTGTCCAGACCACGCCCTCTCACTGACCCCACTTCCGCCCCACTGTCCAGGCCACGCCCTCTCACTGACCTCACTTCCCCCCTCCTATCCAGACCACGCCCTCTCATTGACCTCACTTCCGCCCCACTGTCCAGGCCACGCCCTCTTACTGACCTTACTTCCGCCCTCCTTTCCAGACCCGCGTCTTCCTCTACAACGACTCTAAAAGCCCGCACCTTCCTTCCTCGGTTAGCCTATTTAGCACTCAGTCTTTCGTGATTACTCTACGTGAATGTTTTCTTGTTGCCAGTTATTGAATCCCCAAACCTTTTTCTCTCCCCTGCCTTTCATTACAGTAGCCGACGGTGAAAACAGGCAGTCAGCCTCATAAGACCCATGATTAGGAAAAACGCCTTCAGCTCACGGAGGTCCAAGAACTGAAATGACCCTCAGCGCGGTGCTAATGCCAGGCACTGGCGCCGCTTCAACACACGGCCTGTCAGCAGGCTGCACAAGACTTACCTTGACATCAGGAACGTGGGCGAGACAATATTATTATGACTGATGGCTGACAAAATAAGAAGTCGCTTGTCCGGGGAATGTGAGAACAACCTTTTTTTTAGTCAATATGCAGGCATTACAGATAATCCGAGAGGTTCCTTCAGCATGTCGAGGCCTAATGAGTTGTGCGTCAGTGTGGATGACAGCCTACAGAGCTGCCAGAGCTGCTAGGTGCTTAAAATAGAGCTGGGATTAGTTGTATGTTGATGCTTGATAAGAAATATAATAGCAAAATGGATTAAGGCCAGACTGGACGAGATGGATGAACCCCACGTGATAAAAATCTGCAACCTCTGCCAGAAGATTACAACACTTTTTTGGGCTGAAAGAAACGTAATTAATAAATAAATAAATAAATAAAATCAATTAAGAGTAATTAGGCTATAAAATGCACTGGATAGAAAGTGGTCTTGAATGAACGAGGTTAGAAGTCTGAAAATGAGCCGGACTGAGCTGGAACTGTTAGAAAGCAATAATTATAAACTTCAGCTCAGAGGGTTTGTCTTACAAAATCTTAAGGTCATGGGATGTTTTTTGTAGAAATGAATGTTGAATTGTTGGGTGCCAGCCAGGTGGCACAGCAGATAGCTGTTGTGCTCCAAAGCATGACTGAGTCATAATACAGTGGGTTGAAAAAGTATTCAACCCCCTCTGGAAAGCCACCGTATTTCCATCTTACATCATTACAACCTATAAAAATCACAAATGCAGAGTATCAACGTGAACTTTTATTTCTCTGTGTACCTATTTTGAAACATTTAGAGCTTGGTGAACTAAACAAATGCAAATTGACAGTCATGTTGTGAAAAATGCTGTTGAATAAGTAAAGGACCCCTTCACGTGACACCCAGTCAATACTTGGTAGCAGCACCCTTTGCTTGCAATCGCTTTGGATAGCCCGTCTATAAGCTTAGTACATCTGGACGGAGGCCATTTTTCCCATTCTTCCTTGCAGAACTGCTCCATCTGGGCAACATTTTGAAGGCTTTCATTTGTGAAGTGCAATTTTGAGATCATGCCACAAATTTTCAATCGGATTCAGATCTGGACTCTGGCTTGGCCACTGTAAAACCTGGATCTTTTTGTCAAACCATGCTTTGGTTCCTTTTGCACAGTTTCAGGTCATTGTCCTGCATTGTCCCAGTTTCATGAATGAAGTTTGAAGGTTTTCTTCCAAAATCAGGAAACACTTCTTACTATCACCTTCTTCCTTCAATACGGACAAGGAACCCAGTGTCTGCCCTAGAGAAGCAGCCCCAAAACATTGTCTTCATTTTTGTCAGTTTTTGAGGTTACACCAAATAAGCCATTGTATGTTCCTAAAAACTGGCCGGAATAATCACTTAGAGACCAGTCGACATACCAGAGGATGAAGTGCTTGTTTTCATTCCCCTTATTGCATTGTTCACAATCACACACTCTCCAAGCTATTAGCAGTCAAATTCTTATTCAACAGAACATTTCACTGATATGCTCTTTGTCCTTACAGCAAAATTTGATTTTCAGGATTTTTTAGCCCTCATTTACTGTACAAGGTACAATATATATATATCAGAGTCCTGCCATGTGCAAAAGTTCGCTGATGACACTGCTATCGTGGGCTGTATCAGGAATGGGCTGGAGGAGGAGTATAGGGACCTAATCAATGACTTTGTTAAATGGTGCGACTCAAACCACCTACACCTGAACACCAGCAAAACCAAGGAGCTGGTGGTGGATTTTAGGAGGCCCAGACCCCTCATGGACCCTGTGATCAGAGGTGACTGTGTGCAGAGGGTGCAGACCTATAAATACCTGGGAGTGCAGCTGGATGATAAATTGGACTGGACTGCCAATACTGATGCGCTGTGCAAGAAAGGACAAAGCCGGTTATACTTCCTTAGAAGGCTGGCGTCCTTCAACATCTGCAATAAGATGCTGCAGATGTTCTATCAAACAGTTGTGGCGAGCGCCCTCTTCTACGCAGTGGTGTGCTGGGGAGGCAGCATTAAGAGGAAAGACGCCTCACGTCTGGACAAACTGGTGAGGAAGGCAGGCTCTATTGTTGGCATGGAGCTGGACAGTTTAACGTCTGTGGCAGAGCGAAGGGCGCTCAGCAGGCTATCAATTATGGAGAATCCACTGCATCCACTAAACAGTGTCATCTCCAGACAGAAGAGCAGCTTCAGCAACAGACTACTGTCACTGTCCTGCTCCACAGACAGATTGAGGAGATCGTTCCTCCCCCAAACTATGCGACTCTTTAATTCCACCAGGGGGGGTAAACGTTAATATTTAACATTATACATAGTTATTGTCTGTTTTTTTCACCTGTATTATTATCATTCTTTAATTTAATATTATTTATTGTATCAGTATGCTGCTGCTGAAGAATGTGAATTTCCCATTGGGATTAATAAAGTATCTATCTATCTATCTATCTATCTATCTATCTATCTATCTATCTATCTATCTATCTATCTATCTATCTATCTATCTATTGGATAGATAGATAGATAGATAGATAGATAGATAGATAGATAGATAGATAGATAGATAGATAGATAAAAATACAATATAAGGTAGATAGATAAGATAGAAATCTTATATATAATTTGCCAGTCTCCTCACTCACTCACTCACTCACTCACGTCCGTCTGAATCCGAATGCTCAATCACCTTCTGCGCAGCTGCCTGAAAAACCTTTCGAGACCGACATCGCGGCAGGTGGCGGATTTACGGCCGTGAAAATTCAAAAAGAAAGGCGACTTCGACCATCATCGCGAAAATTTAAAGAGAAAGGCGACTTCGATTAAAGCTGTAGAGGCCTGAAAGGCGATTTTGACTGCAGCTCGAGGCCTAATTATGCATCCTATTTCCCCTGATCATCCTTGAGATGTTTCTGCAGCTTAATTGGAGTCCACCTGTGGTAAATTCAGTTGACTGGACATGATTTGGAAAGGCACACACCTGTCTATATAAGGTCCCACAGTTGACAGTTCATGTCAGAGCACAAACCAAGCATGAAGTCAGAGGAATTGTCTGTAGATCTCCGAGACAGGATTGTCTCGAGGCACAAATCTGGGGAAGGTTACAGAAAAATTTCTGCTGCTTTGAAGGTCCCAATGAGCACAGTGGCCTCCATCATCCGTAAATGGAAGAAGTTCGAAACCACCAGGACTCTTCCTAGAGCTGGCCAGCTATCTAAACTGAGCGATCGGGGGAGAAGGGCCTTAGTCAGGGAGGTGACCAAGAACCCGATGGTCACTGTCAGAGCTCCAGAGGTTCTCTGTGGAGAGAGGAGAACCTTCCAGAAGGACAACCATCTCTGCAGCAATCCACCAATCAGGCCACTCCTTAGTAAAAGGCACATGGCAGCCCACCTGGAGTTTGCCAAAAGGCACCTGAAGGACTCTCAGACCATGAGAAAGAAAATTCTCTTGTCTGATGAGACAAAGATTGAACTCTTTGGTGTGAATGCCAGGCATCACGTTTGGAGGAAACCAGGCACCATCCCTACAGTGAAGCATGGTGGTGGCAGGTGGGGATGTTTTTCAGCGGCAAGGACTGGGAGACTAGTCAGGATAAATGGAAAGATGACTGCATCAATGTACAGAGACATCCTGGATGAAAACCTGCTCCAGAGCGCTCTTGACCTCAGACTGGGGCGACGGTTCATCTTTCAGCAGGACAACGACCCTAAGCACACAGCCAAGATATCAAAGGAGTGGCTTCAGGACAACTCTGTGAATGTCCTTGAGTGGCCCAGCCAGAGCCCAGTCTTGAATCCGATTGAACATCTCTGGAGAGATCTTAAAATGGCTGTGCACCAACTCTTCCCATCCAACCTGATGGAGCTTGAGAGGTGCTGCAAAGAGGAATGGGCGAAACTGGCCAAGGATAGGTGTGCCAAGCTTGTGGCATCATATTCAAAAAGACTTGAGACTGTAATTGCTGCCAAAGGTGCATTGACAAAGTATTGAGCAAAGGCTGTGAATACTTATGTACATGGGATTTCTCAGTTTTTTTATTTTTAATAAATTTGCAAAAATCTCAAGTAAACTTTTTTCACGTTGTCATTATGGGGTGTTGTGTGTAGAATTCTGAGGAAAAAAATGAATTTAATCCATTTTGGAATAAGGCTGTAACATAAGAAAATGTGGAAAAAGTGATGCGCTGTGAATACTTTCCGGATGCACTGTAGATAGATAGATAGATAGATAGATAGATATACAATATAAGACATCCAAGTGAAAGATATCACAGCTACAGTTCAGAAGAATTTTAAAAAATCAACAACAAGAAATACTGAACTCAAGAAGTGACATTCCAGTAACTCACAAGTCATCTGCGATGCCAAGATGAGACTGACAAACACTGTGGCTCGGTGGCCCGGGTCAACCAGTGATTCATTTCTTTTGAGGCAAAGTACCTTTGGCAGCTGACTTCCTGATGGTGCTGGATGTGACAGCAGGCTTGTTGGTGAGGTAACTGGCTGAGCCCTCAGTGTTTCATAAGGCCCGCACAATTCACTGTAACAGCAATCACGTCATTACATGGGCCTGGTGACAGTGAGTACCCACTCAGATGCTGGCACTTTACTCCTTTCCCCGAGCCTCAGAATGCAGACCCAACTGAGGACTTGATGCATCAGGAATGAGGCTGCTGTACCAGCAAATGGCGTTCTGCAGCATCGTCACTGCATACAGGTATGTATGGGAGGCTGATTAGCATAGTCCATCCAGGGTGTTGTGGGTGTGCACCCAGCAAAGGGCTTTTTACCAAGACCACCCTGTTAGTTGAAATGATGGGGTATCTGCGAGTCAAAATGCCCAAGGTGGGACCAGCCCTTCTGCTCAATGAAAAGATTTGAGTATCCACGAGTCAAAATGACCAAAGTGACCCCTCAAGCAGGGGCTTGATGAAATGCTCAGGTATCCACAAGTTGACATGCCTAAGGTGTGATCACTCCTCAGGTCAATGAAAAGATCTCTGAGTGAGTCGAAATGACCAAGGTGGGACCACCCTCCCGATGAAAAGAATGAGTATCTGCCAGTTGAAATGACCAAAGTGACCCCCCCGCAAGTCCCTGCTCAATGAAATGATGGGATATCTGCAAGTCAAAATACCTAAGGTGGGACTTCCCCCTCCCCAGAGAAAAGACTGAGTATCTGCAAGTTGAAATAACCAAGGTGAACCCGCTAAGTCCACGCTCAATGAAATGAAGGAGTATCTGCGTGTCAAAATGCCCAAGATGGAACCACTTCCCAGGTCAATGAAAAGATCAAGTATCTGTGAGTTGAAATGCCCAAGGTGGGCCCACGCTTACTGTTCAATGAAAAGATTGAGTATCCATGAGTCAAAATGACCATACTGACCCCCCATCCTGCTTGATGAAATGATCAGGTATCCACGAGCTGACATGCCTATGGTGTGACCACTTCTCAGGTCAATGAAAAGATCTCTGAGTGTGTCGAAATGACCAAGGTGGGACCACCCCCCCAACCAACCCCCACCCAACCAGTGAAAAGTCTGAGTATTTACAAGTTGAAATGATCAAGGTGCCCAAAGGTCTCTGCTCAATGAAATGATGGAGTATCTGCAAGTTGAAATGACCAAGGTGGGACCACCCCTACTGCTCAATGAAAAGATGGAGTATCTACAAGTTGAAACTGACCAAAATGGCCCCCCCCCCCCCCCCCTCCCCGTCCCATTGACAACTTGTGGTCAATCCTCATGAGGTGGGTTGGCAAACAAAAACCCACCAATTCTGACAAACTCCAAGCATTGATTATGTAAGAATGGGCTGCTGCCATCAGTCAGGATTTGACCCAGAAGTTGATTGCCAGCCTGCCAGGGTGAATTGCAAAAGTCTTGAAAAAGAAAGAAGGGCCAACACTGCAGATATGGACTCTTTGCATAAACTTAATGTCATCATCAATAAAAGCCTTTGAAACTTATGAACTGCTTGTAATTCTACTTCAGTGTACCAGAGAAACATCTGACACAAAGATCTAAAAACACCAAAGCAGCACACTTTGTGAAGACCAACCCTTGGGTCATTCTCCCAACTTTTGGTAATGACTGTATTGCATGTCTGCCTCGCTGTGTCTAACCTATTCGCCATCCCATGATTTATTTTTGGATTAAAGAAAAGGAAGGATTTGTCAGAGTTACTAAATGGTAACGTTCAGAAGTTGACTCGATTTATGGCTCCAGCATGTTTAGAAGTGGGCCACCTCTGTACTAGGAGTGCATGGCAGCAGCTGGCACATAAACAATCAGAGTGTCAAAAACTTTTAAAATCTTCCATTACAAAAAAAATAATTCTTGAAAAAAAGAGAAAAAGCTGGTGAGCATGCAAAGCAAAGAGATTGAGGGGTAAAAAAAAAAAAAAGGTTCCTGTTTCCCAGGGCTGCTTGGAAAAATGGAACAAGCAAGCTCGATGAAAGCATCTTGGCTTTTGTGTCGTTCTACCTGGCATCATCACTACCTGGCAACATTTTTATATGCGGCTTTCAAAACAACACAGTGTGAAATACTGTGCTGCTGGAAAAAAAATATAAAGCAAAAGCAACCATTCTCAGTTTTTCAAATGGCAACGAGCGCCACATCACAAGCAGCATGAAGCGGGTGGTTGTTTTGTACGTCGCCAAGCTAAAAATGGAAAGTTGTTGCGTAAAGTGAAATGCTCTCCTTGGCAATAAGCTTACAACGTTTGTTTAAAAAAGTGCTTTCATTTCAAGACTGCTTTGTCTGTGCTATGAGGCCGGTACCGGTGTCTCTTGCACAGTGTACTGTACCTGATTGCTTTCAATCTTCTATTATTGTTCCCGTTGCCAAAAGTGGTAAAATAAGCTGCCTCAATGATTACAGGCCTATCGCTCTCACTTCAGTTAGAACATTACAACACTCTAGATGAGAACAGGCCATTCAACCCAACAAAGCTCACCAGTCCTGTCCACTTATTTCTTCCAAAAAAATATCAAATCGAGTTTTGAAAGTCCCTAACATCTTACTGTCTACCTCACTACTTGGTCTCTTTTTCTCAGTGTCTATCGTTCTTTGTGTAAAGAAAAACTTCCTAATGTTTGTGTGAAATTTACCCTTAACAAGTTTCCAGCCGTGTCCCCGCGTTCTTGATGAACTCATTTTAACGTCACAGTCTCGATCCACTGGACTAATTCCCTTCATAATTTTAAACTCTTCAGTCAGGTCTCCTCTTAATTCTTTTGCTTAAACTGTAAAGGCTCAGCTCTTTTAATCTTTCCTCTTCACTCATCCCCTGTAGCCCTGGAATCAGCCCAGTCGCTCTTCTCTGGACCTTCTCTAGTGCTGCTATGTCCTTTTTGTAGCCTGGAGACCAAAACTGCACACAGGACTCCAGATGAGGCCTCACCAGTGTGTTATGAAGGTTAACCAGAACCTCCTGTGACTTGTACTCCACACATCAAGGCGCTATATAACCTGACAGTCTGTTAGCCGCCTTAATGGCTTCTGAACACTGTCTGGAAGTCGATAGCTTAGAGTCCACTATGACTCCTAAATCCTTCTCATAAGGTGTGCTCTCGATTTTTTTTTTCATTGTGTATTCAAACCTAACATTTTTACTTCCTATGTGTAATTCTTTACATTTACTGACATTAAATTTCATCTGCCACAAATCTGCCCAAGCCTGTCCTTCTGTAATGATATAACGGATTCCAAATTACCTGCTAATCCACCTGTCTTGGTATCATCTGCAAACTTAACCAGCTTGTTCCTTATATTCCTATCTAAATCATTTATATTTATTAAAAACAGCAGAGGCCCTAACACTGCCCCCTGCTGGTCACCACTCTTAACATCGGCCAGTTCTGATGAGGTTCCTCACACCATCACCCTCTGCTTCCTGTGTCTGAGCCAATTCTGTACCCATCTACAAACATCATCCTGAACTGCCACTTCTTTTAATTTGATGCCCAACCTCTCATGTGGCACCTTATCAGATGCTTTCTGAAAGTCCAGATAAATAATCTCATCTGCTCCACTCTGCTCATATCCTTTTGTTGCCTCCTCATAGAATTCCAGTATGTTAGTAAAACATGCTGCGGTGGGTTGGCACCCTGCCCGGGATTGGTTCCTGCCTTGTGCCCTTGTGTTCTGCGATTTTTGTGATGGGTGATCATTAAGAACAGTGAGTCCGTGTTAAATTTGTTTTTCTCTGAGGGAAAACAGCTGCTGAAACTGTAGTGATGCTTGAAACTGCTTTTAAAGAGGAAGCCTTGTGTAAACCACAGGCATACGAGTGGTTTTCACGTTTCAAATGAGGGGAAATGTCACTTGAAGACCAACCAAGATCTGGCTGTTCTTCCACAATTAGGAATGAGGAAAATCTTGAAAAAGTTCGCAATGAAATTTACAAAGATCGCCATCGGACCATTGAAGAGATTGCTGAATTGACTCGTGTGTCTTGGAGTTCTTACCACCTTCCCGACTTTTGCTCCTTGCGATTTTTTCTTGAAAAAAGAACTCAAAGGAAAGCGTTTTTGTACCATGGAGGAAGTCAAAGAAAAATCGCTGCAGGCATCGGACAACGTTCCTCTTCAGCGATTCCAAAAATGTCTCCACCAGTGGGGAATATCGTTGGGACAAGTGCATTCATTCACGTGGAGAGCGCTTTGAAGGTGACTAAAGTTTCAGTAAGTAACATCCATCCATCCATTTTCCAACCCGCTGAATCCAAACACAGGGTCACGGGGATCTGCTGGAGCCAATCTCAGCCAACACAGGGCACAAGGCAGGAACCAATCCCGGGCAGAGTGCCAACCCACCGCAGAGTAAGTAACAACTTTTTTTTTCAATTCCGGTTATTTTTGGGTAACCCCTCGTATTCACTGGGAAAGGGTCGCATACAGTTTGCAAAGTGTCTCACAATGGGTCACTGCAGGCAGTTTAAGCAATCACTATTGGTCCACCATTAATTTCAGTGGATAAACTCCCAAGAGCCCCAAACCCCACCAAATATGAGTGTCAATGTCGATTCTTGAAGGGGGAACCCCCCTACCCATGACTGTTGGCAGCAAATCTCCAACAGGAACCTCTCTCTGCCTCAGTCTATCAGTCATCATGGACTGGGTTTCAAAGACACTACTTAAAATTGGGTTGCAAGAAAAATAAAACGTTTAAGAACCACTGCAGCAGCTGAAAGCTTCTGTTAAAGAAATGTGCTATGGCTCCACTCCATGGACTTCAAATCCTCTCCTGGACGTCTGCATGCTCTCCTCATGGCTGTGTGGGTTCTCCTGTTTTCCTTCCCACATCTCCAAAGATGCTGGCTCGATAGGAGTGTGGATGTGTGCACGAGGGGCTCATGTGATGGACTGCCGCACTGTCCACGCTTGCTTTCTGCTTTATGTCCAGCTCCTCAGGGATTCTGGGGGCATCTCATCAGTCCTTATGCCAGAAAATAGTTTAGAAAGGAAGCAGAAGATAAGACGCGGAGAAGAAAAACAGCCAAATTCCACAGGTTAGAGTCAAGAGTCCTCATTCAAGAGTCATTGGTCAAGAGCCCTGTCTTCAATTTCAAATGTCCTCCCGATGATTACAAGAACAAGAAAATACGAACACATAATTCCAGTTCTTAAATCCTTACACTGGCTTCTGGTTAAGTTTAGGGCAGATATCAAAATCCTTCTTTTAACATATAAAGCATTAAATGGCCGAGGTCCGGCTTACTTGTCTGAACTTATCATGACTTACAAACCAGAGCACACATTAAGATCTCAAGATGCCGGTCTGATTATGGTTCCAAGGATTAATAAAATAACAATGGGAGGTTGAGCTTTTAGTTACAGGGCCCCTAAACTGTGGAATGGTCTGCCTGCTACTATAAGAGATGCCCCTTCTGTCTCATCTTCTAAACCCCGGCTGAAGACTCACTACTTCAGTTCAGCACACCCTGACTAGAGCTGCTGATTAACTGTACAGACTGCATCTCTGTGGTTAGTCATTGGCACTAAAACATAAGTAACATGATAGTTATAATTGGATACTAACCTTCACCTATTCTGTTTTTCTTCTCGGTACTCAAATGTGGCACTTGGTGCCAGGGCCCACCTGCCAAGTTGTTTTTGCCTGCCTAAGGTAAAGTCATCCCTGATGGAGGATCGCAGGAATCGTGAGAAAGAGGGGTCCTTTCATCGGATTGGCTGGCCCAGCACTGTTTTCAGCCGTGGAATGGCCAAATGGGGGGAGGCAGCTTGATGGATGAGGTCTCCAGGAGTCTAAAATTATCCAAATCTTATTATGTGATATCATCTACTATTAAATTCTGCTCTGTACTTCTAAAACTTTTATTTTTATACTGTATTGAGGATTTGTTCTGTTCTGTGTATTGTATTGTATTGACCCCCTTCTTTTGACACCCACTGCACGCCCAACCTACCTGGAAAGGGGTGTCTCTTTGAACTGCCTTTCCCAAGGTTTCTTCCATTTTTCCCTACAAGGGTTTTTTTGGGAGTTTTTCCTTGTCTTCTTACAGAGTCAAGGCTGGGGGCTGTCAAGAGGCAGGGCTTGTTAAAGCCCATTGCGGCACTTCCTGTGTGATTTTGGGCTATACAAAAATAAACTGTATTGTATTGTATTTTATTGATGAGGCTTTAGGTTTCCTGTATTTATCGTGTGTGCAGATCATTCCGGAAGCATTTATCGAACGATATTACAGCCAAAACGCATGTATTTTTTTACATTTTGAGCCTGCATCTGGATAACTGACATGTGGATTATGTGATATGAGTAACGTGAGATGTCCTTTTTTTTTGCCATTTGTTCAGTTTCATTTGCCACTGTAGAGCATTGGGCACAATTGCCTTCCATTATGTCATAAACATTTTTTCTCTCCATTCTGCATGAAGACATGAAGATTCAAATTTTTTCTTGGCCATCACTACAAAGTACATTGGGTCACAAATGTATTCCTTTATGTTCAATGTGCCTTTCAAGGCCCTTTGTATTTCTGCACATCTCCCGGTACCACCGATTTGGTGGGGTGATGTGGCGTCGTCTTTATTGCTAACGGCAACTTCAACCTCAAAGGAACATTCACTTAAAAATCTTTTCTGCTGCAAAGCAATCACATTTTTTTTTCACGCCTATCACGTATCTAATTCTAGTCGCCAGTCTAGCAAATGTCTACGTCTGTGGGATGAGGGGAAAAAAATCGGGGAACCCCGAGAAAACCCCACACAGATAAAAGGAGAACGTGCGGAGTCCACATGGGCAGGGAGCGGTCTGGGATTCAAACCCCAGACCCTGTAGCCATGAGGCAGCAGTGCTCACCTCTCTTTTTATTGTTTTGTCTGCTCACCGTAAAATTGATAGCGCCTTGGTGCTTTGATAATTAAACACAGAAGAAAAAAAAAAAAGAAAGCAACTCTGTTACAAATGTGATGGCTGCCATCTGGCTAATTCACCATCCATTGATTCTGTATTAGGCTCGTCAGTGCAACGCCATTAAGAGTAACATTAGCAGAAAGAAAAACACAGTTCTGTTACACTCATTAATTATAGAGTTCTATTTCACGAAGAACTCTAGTGACTCTTGATCTATAGCTGGGGTGAGGTTTCTACCGTACATGAACTCCATGAACTCCTCCGTTTGCTTGGTCCTCTTTTACGTTGTTTCCACCTTCATGTAAAGTTCATGTAAATCCACTGACATGTCCCTTCTTTGGGAGATGTTTGTTCTTGCAGCAGGCACTCCAGTTTTTCTCTCAGATTCCACTTACTGGCCAATTTATTAGGTACACCTTGCTAGTACCTGGAATGGACCCCCGTTTGTCTTCAGAACCGCCGTAATTGTTCATGCCGTAGTTTCAGCAAGGTGCTGGAGATATTCCTCAAGGATTTTGGTCCACATTGACATGATAGCATCACTCAAATTTGTCAGCTGCACATCCATGATGCAAATCTCCCGTCCAACCACATCCCAAAGGTGCTCCATTGGATTGAGATCTGGTGACTGTGGAGGCCATTTGAGTCCAGTGACCTCATTGTCATGTTCAAGACACCAGTTTGAGTTTTGTGACATGGTGTGTTATCCTGCTGGAAGTGGTCATCAGAAGATCGCTGCAGTCATAAAGGGATGGACATGGTCAGCAAGAATACTGCGGTATGCTGTGGCATTGAAACAATGCTCAGTTGGTACTAAGGGGCCCAAAGTGTGCCAAGAAAATATTCCCCACACCATTACACCACCACCAGCACCACCCTGAACCGTTGATACAAGGCAGGATGGATCCATACATTCATGTTGATGACACCAAATTCTGACCCTACCATCTGAATGTGGCAGCAGAAATTGAGACTCATCAGACCAGGGCATAGTTTTTCCAATCTTCTATTGTCTAATTTTGCTTAAACCGTGTGAATTGCACCTCAGTTTCCTGTTCTTAGCTGACAGGAGTGTAACCCGGTGGGGTCTCTTGCTGCAGTAGCCCACCTGCTTCAAGATCATACGTGTTGTGTGTTCAGAGAAGTTGTTCTGCACACCTTGGTTGTAACGAGTGCTTATTTGAGTTCCTGTTGCCTTTCTATTAGCTCAGACCAGTCTGGCCATTCTCCTCTGACCTCTGGCATCATTTTCGCCCAGAGAACTGACACTCTCTAATATTTTCCCTTTTCAGACCACTCTCTGTAAACACTAGAGATGGCTGTGCGTGAAAATCCCAGCAGATCAGCAGTTTGTGAAATACAGCCTGTCTGGCACCAACAACCATGACACATTCAAAGTCACTTCAGTCCCCTTTCTTCCCCATTCTGATGTCCGGTTTGAACTTCGGCAGGTCGTCTTGACGATGTCAACCTGCTAAAATGCACTGAGTTGCTGCCGTGTGATTGGCTGATTAGACATTTGTGTTAACAAGCAGTTGAACAGGTGTACCTAATAAAGTGGCCATTGAGTGTAGTGTAGATCACAGGAATAGTCCACATTACCCAATGTAGTTGGTGGTGATGGCCAATAAAATGTTTATTCTCGTGTGTTCATGCAGAATGGGGTCAAAAAAAAAGTTTTTGATGGAATGGGCATCTGTTGAGACCAATGGTGGACAACAGCAAACAATGTCAAAAAAACATCCACGAAGCAAAACTCACACTATCTGTGCTGCACAATTCACAAGTCACGTCGAATACTCACAATGTCCTAAAACACCAAAATATTGTTAAATAAGCCATCTCAAAAAAAAAAACCGCTCCCGTGAACAAAAACGGAACGCACTCAGACGTGAACAAGCATTTGAATTGCAGATCTGCCTCCTGTCGTTACATTTATATTCACATTTACAACTGGTGGACCTCAGGGTTATTTAGCAAGCAGTCTGAAAAACTGCACCTCTGATGTCCCTTTCCACCCTCCTGGACCCGTCCCTTCCTGCTTGGGCCATGTAAAACCGCATACGCCACCATTTTGAGCCAGTTCTTTTTTGACTTCTGTCCGTGAAGACGTACTCGCATTTTCTTTGACTTTTTGACTATTTTAATTTAACCAGTTATATGGGGTTTGCCATGGTGCCCCAGACCTCTTTCAATCTCTTTGTGCTTTTGATTCACGTCATATTCTTATGCCCATACAGTAAGTAACATATATCAAAGCATCCTTTTTGCGTAGAGTATTATATTTTTGTGTCTTATGCAATGCTGGAGCCATATGTGGGGGTTGTGCCCATCGGTGGACTGGCATCCTGCCCAGGGTTAGTTCCTGTCTTGTATCCAGTGCTACTGGGATGGACGTTGGCTCCTCACGACTCCAGACTGGATAAGCAGGTGCCATTTATGGTTCTTGACCTATGGAGCTCTCTCTCAAGATTTGTCTGAGAGAATTTGGCCAAATCAAAATTCTTCAATTCACAGCCCGAAAACCTTTGCTTCTTCTCTCGTGCATCTCAGATGTGGTAGCATTGACTTATTGTGAAGTCTGTCATTACTTAGTGCCAGTCTACTCAAATGTACTGCAAAGAATGGACGCCAGCAAATGTCACACTGTTATAGAAAACACGGCGACTGAGCTGATCTTGGTAATGACAGGCCAGCCAACGTCACAAGTCACTGGGTAAGTCAGACTTGCCAAATACAATTGCTGATCTCATCGCTAAACCATGTCAGCTTAAATGACTGAAAATCGCTGGGCATGTGAAATGGCTACCATGACTCAAAATGGCGCCAACCAGAAGTACATAAAGTAACGACAAGCCATTTTACAATTCATAATGATGTCAGGAGCCTGAGTAGGGAATCCATTCCCGGGAATTCGGGAATCACACATTTCATTCCCGGGAATCCAGGGCTCCCGGGGATGACATAGTGCATCTGTGAACGGTCGTGTCTTCTCATTAAACTTGTATCTCGCGAATATGGCATTGCAAACGGCAGCGGGTCAGTTCACGTGCTTACGTGGGAGGCGTGATGATGCGATATATTTTGATATAAATCAAAATACCCGCGCTTCACAGCGGCGAAATACTGCTTTAAAAATTTTATTAAGAAGAAAAGTAAACCTTTTTAAATTGAGGGAAAATGAATCAATAATTATTTGTTAAGGATCTCTTTGTATATCACGTTGTCAGTTCGCCCCTCTGCTTGTAATATGACCAACCTGTGTGCTGAGCTTACTCTTGAGCATGCAGCGTACAGTTTGCTATGTGAAAATCAGTCTTGCCTCAAATCAATGCCAACCTTTTGTAGGGTCTGTCCCTGAGACTTATTAATTGTCATTGCGAAGCAGAGCCTTAGTGGAAATTGGAGGCGTTTGAATTGAAATGGGAGATCAGAAGGTAGGGCGGCACGGTGGCGCAGTGGGTAGCGCTGCTGCCTCGCAGTTGGGAGACTTGGGGACCCGGGTTCGCTTCCCGGGTCCTCCCTGCGTGGAGTTTGCATGTTCTCCCCGTGTCTGCGTGGGTTTCCTCCGGGCGCTCCGGTTTCCTCCCACAGTCCAAGGACATGCAGGTTAGGTGGATTGGCGATTCTAAATCGGCCCTAGTGTGTGCTTGGTGTGTGGGTGTGTTTGTGTGTGTCCCTGCGGTGGGTTGGCACCCTGCCCTGGATTGGTTCCCTGCCTTGTGCCCTGTGTTGGCTGGGATTGGCTCCAGCAGACCCCCGTGACCCTGTGTTCGGATTCAGCGGGTTGGAAAATGGATGGATGGATGGATCAGAAGGTATAATGGGGATGCGAGGAATAAAAACTCTCTCCCCTGAGCCACCGCCAGTAAAAATAGTTGCCTCAATGACGTTGTTTTGCAGACACGTGACCTGAAGTCTCGTGCCGTCACAAAGTTTCAATGGCTGTACGCAAATCCACAATCGGTTTCATATTGTTTTCGTACCTTATCAATTGTGTAATGTGTTTTTTGAACAGGTTTGATTCAGTGAAGTGATCACTCCTGCTGCGTTCAGTCACTTCACGTGAGCCGCTGTCTTGTGTGATGTTGCGATGTCCATACCTCGTGTCTTCTCATTAAACTTGTATCTCGCGAATATGGCATTGCAAACGGCAGCGGGTCAGTTCACGTGCTTACGTGGGAGGCGTGATGACGCGATATTTTTTGATATATATCAAAATACCCGCGCTTCGCAGTGGCGAAGTACTGCTTTAAAAATTTTATTAAGAAGAAAAGTAAACCTTTTTAAACTGAGGAAAATGAACCGGTTGTAATATGACCAAGCTGTGTGCTGAGTTTACTCTTGAGCATGAAATCTAACGTGGTTTGTGCCCTTCAGAATGAAAACAGTTTGCATTTACCTCTTTAATAAAAGGCGCGAGCTTATAAGCCTGAGAAATCACCCCGTAAATGCACACGTTTAATTGCACATGTGTTAATATGTATACTTACACAGTATTAAAAGACACTCAAAAATTAACGTCATTTACCTTCGTTCCCGCGTTTGACTCGTGCTGTAAATCTCTTCCTTGTTTTTAGTTCACGTGATTACGTAGGAGGCGTGATGACGCGATACGTGACTCCGCCTCCTCCATTAGAGTATATGGACAAAAAACAGGTTCCAGTTATGACCATTACGCGTAGAATTTCGAAATGAAACCTGCCTAATTTTTGTAAGTAAGCTGTAAGGAATGAGCCTGCCAAATTTCAGCCGTCTACCTACACGGGAAGTTGGAGAATTAGTGATGAGTGAGTGAGTGAGTGAGTGAGTGAGTGAGTGAGTGAGTGAGTGAGTCAGTCAGTGAGGGCTTTGCCTTTTATTAGTATAGATAAAAGACTAACCTTATCTACAAGCAGTTCATGCTGTCATATAAGTACATGTATCTTTAGTTGCGGTAATAAGAGCGTAGAAAGCACAACGTGTCCAGCGTGTGGATGTCCAGGTGAGAGCGCACCTTCGTGCAGAAGTACGCCAGCAGCTGAGAAAGCACGCTCGGTCTCCACTGAAGTAGGCGGCACAGTCATCAGATACTGATACACTTGTTCTAAACAACGCCTGCGCTTGCCGTTGCTCTGAAACACCGCCATTTCAGCTTTTACTGATACATCCAGTTTCTTGTCATCATTCTGTAATGGCAAGTTTCTTGGCACAGATAGTGCGGATGCAACAGACTGACGCATTGCAATTTCAAGTTGCTGTTCAAAGCTGTTGTCTGATGAAGTGCAAGCTGCAGCAATGGCGCCACCTTAATTATTTTCAACTATAACTCGGTTATTTCTTGATCATTTTTTACACGCTATATATGCGAGCTTGGCCATTCCTGTTTTCCCGGGAATTACAGCAGTTTTCATTCCCGGGAATGCGGGGAATGAAAAATGTCCAGGAATCCCGGACTCCCGATTACCTAAGGATTCCCTAAGCCTAAGTATCATCTTTGAGTTGTCACTAAGTTTTGATAAAAAGATCTCCATGGTGGTAAAGTCCAGATTTTACCAACTGAGGTAAATCTCAACATTAAAATCCTTTCTTCCAGAGAAGGATATAGAAACAGTGATTCATGCATTTATCACATCTCGGCTGGACTACTGTTACTCCCTATATGCAGGACTGCCCAAATATGCCCTGTTGTTCCTTCAACTGGATCAAAATGCAGCAGCTAGATTTCTAACCAGCACTAGAGAAAGAGAGCATATCTCACCTGTACTGGCATCTCTACACTGGCTACCAGTGAGATTTTGGATTAATTTTAAAATTTTACTCTTTCTGCAGAGAAGAGATAGATAGATAGATACTTTATTAATCCCAAGGGGAAATTCACATACTCCAGCAGCAACATACTGATACAAAAAACAATATTAAATTAAAGAGTGATAACAATGCAGGTAAAAACAGACAATAACTATGTATAATGTTAATGTTAGCCCCCCCCCCCCCCGGGTGGAATTGAAGAGGCGCATAGTTTGGGGGAGGAACGATCTTCTCAGTCTGTCAGTGGAGCAGGACGGTGACAGCAGTCTGTTGCTGAAGCTGCTCCTCTGTCTGGAGATGATCCTGTTCAGTGGATGCAGTGGATTTTCTATAATTGACAGGAGCCTGCTGAGCGCCCGTCGCTCTGCCACAGATGTCAGACTGTCCAGCTCCATGCCTACAATAGAGCCTGCCTTCCTCACGAGTTTGTCCAGGCGTGAGGCGTCTTTCTTCTTAATGCTGCCTCCCCAGCACACCACCGCGTAGAAGAGGACGCTCGCCACAACCATCTGATAGAACATCTGCAGAATCTTATTGCAGATGTTTAAGGACGCCAGCCTTCTAAGGAAGTATAACCGGCTCTGTCCTTTCTTACACAGAGCATCAGTATTGGCAGTCCAGTCTAATTTATCATCCAGCTGCACTCCCAGGTATTTATAGGTCTACACCATCTGCACACAGTCACCTCTGATAATCACGGGGTCCAGGAGGGGCCTGGGCCTCCTAAAATCCACCACCAGCTCCTTGGTTTTGCTGGTGTTCAGGTGTAGATGCGTTTGAGTCGCACCATTTAACAAAGTCATTGATTAGGTCCCTATACTCCTCCTCCTGCCCACTCCTGAAGTAGCCCACTATGCTGGGAATATTGGGAAAAGGATGCCAATGACAGAGCTGTCAGGTAAGAGGAAAAGAGGAAGGCCTAAGAGGAGGTTTATGGATGTGGTGAGAGAGGACATGCAGGTGATGGGTGTAACAGAACAAGATGAAGAAGACAGGACGATATGGAAGAAGATGATCTGCTGTGGCAACCCCTAACAGGAGCAGCTGAAAAAAGAAGAAGAAGAAGACACTTTGTTTTTAAAAGCCTTGCACGGTTTCGCCCCAAAATATATCTGCGATCTCCTTTATCCCCTCTCGGGAATGGGGGCTTTGAAGTCACCTGCTCAACTTCTCCTTGCAGTTCCAAGATCAAGGCTGAGGTTGAGGGGTGACAGGGCTTTGTCAGTTGTTGCTCCTAGGCTTTGGAGTGATCTACCGTTCCCCATCAGATCGTCTCCTTCTATTGAGGTTTTTAAGACTCTGTTAATAGCCCATTTTTTCTCTTCTGCCTTTCACTGTGGGTAAGGTCGTCAGGAAGGAGGGGAGGTTTGAAATGAAACAGTCATTAAGAAACTGTTGAACATAATTATTTGCTTTACGATCGTCTTATATGTTCTTTTGTACAGCACTTTGGTACAACGTCTGTTTTTTTTAAATTTAATTTTATAAATAAACTATCTGTACCCTGTGGCTGTGCCCACATTGTAATGAAACAGGACAAACTTTAAAAATCAATAGATGCTGGCATCATATCTGACGGGAGATCGTTCCCCCCGTGGCCATGATATCTCTGCCAATCAGCAGCTACCCTCTAAAACACACGGAGCTCTGATCTCTCTCTGAAAAACGTCAAAGTTACTCCTTGACAATCTGTAGGTGATAATGTCTGCTGAACAAACAGGTATCGCTAGCTAAGCGGAGGCAACACGTGGCGAGAGGTAGAGCGACTCGAACAGAGGCTGGCGCATGAGTGCCACAGCCACTCTGTTAGATTTGTATAAATACATCGGTACTGCAAGCAAACTATGGCCCTGCCTGGCTCCTCACTCCTGGCGTCACACTTCCCCCTCCCATCGGCCCCCCAGCCTCTGTCTCAGATTAGCACGATTATATCACTCCTGCAAGCGAACTATGATTCTTAGCGCCATGAGAGAAGTCGCAAAATCAACTGAAAAGTTCAAGCAAATTATAGAAAACGACCCGAATTATAAATCCTTTAAGTAATTCTCTTGTGAAAAGCGGACCGACAGGCAGACAGAACGCGCTTGGCCCACAAAATTTTTAAAACCGTTTCTTAGCGAGCACCTATGGGCCAAGGGTAACCTGCATTCCAAATTTCAAGTCCTAAGCCTCATGGTTCGGGAGATTTTGTGATGCGTGACTCAGTGGTATTTGGCTTGTATATGTACAGTATAGATTTAATTTGACTAAAATGAATAATAAACATATGAAAATGAATAAAAAAATAACCCCAAGAACCATGAGGAACAAGAACAAGAGGAAACAGACGACTTCACTAAACAATTTAAAAGAGAGCTGGATGTCAAAACTGCTTGGAATAAAACCCCTGCAGCCGGGACCCCCCTAGGACTGAACTTGGGAGCTGCTGCTATCATTTGGGTGCGTGTCTGAGTTTATCACAGGAAAGCTTTTGGCTAAATGAACACACCACTGCTATGGGCCGGGAAAGGTTTGTTTTTTAATATTCTAACAGAATGATTGCTGTAATTGTGTTAATTATGTTCATAACAATCATTATTTTTTGTTACAGCTCATAACACTTGCTGAGGTGGTGCCAAAAAACTGGAATGTTATTATGGGAGCAAATAATAACTTACTGTAAAACCTACGAGGAGAGGCCACTGAGGTCCCCACCGCGATCGCACTCGTCTGCTGTTTCCAACAACACGTCAACGTTTAAAGGTCTTCTCTTTCAGCCATTTTTCAGTTCTCTGTGTAAGGCCCCTGCACTGCCCTCCTCTGACCTTGGCTTATGGGAAGCCAACACGAATGCGGCATTCTCATTCTTGTAGATTCCTCCCAACACTTTTAATTCATATTCACAACTGGCGACCCAGATTACCGAAGTTTCTTTCTCTGCATATTGACTTGAGAGCGCTGGCCAACATCTGAAATCGTTCAATCAATTGTAAGTTAATAAATGTGAGCGCTCGCCCAAAGTGCTTTAGGAACCCTCTCAATGCTAATCCAATGAAGAGCACAAGGCAGAGTGGGTCTCACCACTCTAAATGCATTGCAACTCCTCTGCGTTCCGGCGGGCTGGTATTGTCGGGTGGTGGCCACGGCATATGGACGTTAAATCACAAGGGGCAACTCGCGTAGTGCCGGGTAGTCCTGAGGAAGACCACTTAAAGGATAAGTTTGGTATTTTTCAAGTTTAAGCTATTTCTTCACAAACGTGCATTTGCCACTTGAAATTGTGTTAAGCACTTTCTGTAAATTACAAAAATAATATCTTGCCTGTACTGTACTTGCACTTTACAATAGAGGGTATTGGGGAGGGGGCATAGGAAAAGTGTGAAAACTTACTAAATAACACCCTGTTCACCCCGCTGACTCACGACTGCACAGCTATGCACAACATCAACCACATCATCAAGTTTGCGGATGATACGACGGTGATGGAACTGACAAGCAGGGATGATGAAACAGCATACAGAGATGAGGTGGAACAGCTGTCTGCATGGTGTGAAGGCAACAATCTATCTCTCAATGTCGACAAGACATAAGAGATAATCGTGGACTTCAGAAAATCACATCCTGCCCACAACCCACTCAGCATCAACGGTTTAGATGTGGAAACTGTTAGGAGTACCAAGTTCCTCGGTGTGCACATAACTTACGTGGACACATAACACCTCATCACTAATCAAGAAAGACCAGGAGAGACTACACCTCCTGAGGCGGCTGAAGTGAGCAAGTCTTCCCACTTCCATCCTCACCATGTTCTACAGAGGCACCATTGAGAGTGTTCTGGCCAGCTGCATCACTGTCTGGTATGGCAACTGCAACATATCTGACCACAAGCGCCTGCAAACAATAGTGAAGACAGCAGAGAACATTATTGGGGTGCCTCTCCCTTCACTACAGGACATATTTTACAAACGCACTGTCCGCAAGGCCTACAGCATTGTGCAGGACTCCTTACACCCCTCACATGGACTTTTCACACTTCTGCCATCCAAGAGAACATACTGCAGTATCAGAGCCAGATCTGCCAGGCTGCAGGATAGCTTTTGCACCCAAGCTGTCAGACTCCTTAACACCATACTGCCCCCTGGGATCTTCCACACGGCCTCAACCTCCTCTACAAACAGAACTTTTATACATGCGAGCCACTGCCCTGCAAAGATAAGTGTGCAGGTAGAGAAGAACTGAAGATCTCATACTGACCTTTAAGGATTATGACACTCTTGACATCCTTCTGACCTGTCATTGTTTACACACGTCTTAAACAACTATCATCATACACTGATAATTTCTGTATTATCTATTATTTATTTATTAAATTACATATCTATTGACTATATTTATGTATCTAGATTGCAAATACCATACATTGCATCATTGTTCATATTGCTAACTACATGTCATTATTGCTGCTGCTTCTTCGTCTTGTCTTTGCACAATGTCTTGTCTTGTTTGTGTTTTAATTTTAAATTAAAATTTTAATTCTATTTTTAATTTATTATTTGCACTTCATGTTGTTACACTGTGGACCCCGAGCTTCGCAATTTCGTCTATCTGTATACTTGTATATGGCTGAGATGACAATAAAGTTCACTTTGACTTGACTTTTGAGGCAACTTTTGAATATCAATCCACACTTTCTGTGGACAGCAACAGGGATCTTGAAATAATCCTTTGTAATGGATGGCACACAAGGACTGGCATCCCGACCAGAGCTCAGCAAAGATCCTTACCTGGCAGAGACACCAGGGCAAAGGAAGGAGAGAGGGGGAGATGAACACCGCTGAACATTTTCACCCCCAAAACACCAGGTGACAGTATCCCTGGGTTGGGAATTCCCACAAAGACACCCGCAGAGCATGCTGGGATCTGTAGTCACATGGGGGAGGTTCCGTGGGAGCCACAGGGGGAGCTGTTGGGTTTCCTAGGCCCTACTTTCTGGTTGACCCTGAAGTGCTTCCAAACGGGCCATGCCCTAAAATCGGAACTAGTCCCGGGTCACAGATAAAAGCAGCTGCTCAATCTTAAGCCAGGCGAGTCGGGGTGGAGACAGGAGCCTGGGAGGAGTCCAGGAGAAAAGAGAAGAAAACGTTTGTTTTGTTGTTCTGCATTGGGATGGATCAAAAGGAAGAAACCTGTTAAAGGTATTTTTCATAAATAAAAAACGATTATTTACACCCGGAACTGTTTTTGTGTAGTCATGTCTGGTGTTTGGGGCTGTGACGGAGTGGCAGAAGCGCTACCGTCTGAGGCTCCACAATCGACTGGGCGCCCCCTGGTGGTGGCCATGGGCCCTCACAGGGTTGAGCTTCCATGCTCAGACCCAGTGGCCCCCAAACCAGGCAGGGCAGCTGCCCTCTCTTGGTCCTGGGGAGGCACAGTCCATCTCCTGGTCCATCCAGGTGTCACGACTGGGCACAGCCCCCAGGCGACCACCACAATATATATATATATATATATATATATATATATATATATATATATATATATATATATATATATAATCCAACGTCTGACTGTCCGTCTGTATGTCTGTCCGCTTTCATGAGAGAACTACTTCACGGATTTAGATCGTTTTTTATTTCCAGAATTTGGGACCCTCCTCACTCATGTGCCAGCCTCCATTGGAGTCAGTGTACAGTGATCCCTCACTATATCGCGCTTCGTCTTTCGCGGCTTCACTCCATCGCGGATTTTAAATGTAAGCATATGTGAATATATATCGCGGATTTTTCACTGCTTTGCGGATGTCTGCGGTCTACAGTACGTGTGCTTCCTCAGTTGATTTGCCTATTTGAATTGAAACAAGGGACGCTATTGGCGGATGGCTGAGAAGCTACCCAATCAGAGCACGTGGTTAAGTTCCTGCGTGCTGCTGATTGGCTCAGCGACGGAGTGCTGCATTAACCAGGAAGTCTAATCTCACTCATTCAGCATTAAGATGCAAATGATTGCAGAAAAGGTAAAAGTTTTGGATATGTTGAAGGAAGGAAACCACTACACCGCTGCAGGACACCATTACAGCATAAATGAGTCCACGATTCTTTTTATTTAAAAAGGAGGAAAAGCATATAAGATCTACGGCCGCAGAGTCCTTTAACCAGGGCGCAAAACGAGTTGCAAGTGGACGTGATAAAGTGGTAGTCTGGATGGAATCTGCTTTAGGGATTTGGATTGAAGAGTGCTGGAAGAAGAACAACGGCGGTGCTACACAGTCGCCTGAAGAGGCTCCTTTAGAAGAGCTGTAACGCTATCCTTTGTTGTGCAGTAAAATTAAACTCATCGTTATCGGATAAGTCGTCGTGTCATTGTTGGTGAGTAACCATAATTAATTATTTACGTACAGTACTTATTACATGTACATAGTTTAGTGTCATCGTACACACATTTTACTGTATACAATTTTTCTTGCATTGTACGTATTTATTGCTGGTGGCCTCTCTGTCGTAATGGCTGTAACATATGTGATATCGGAGACGCTCGATATCTTTAAAATAATATTTAGGTTTTACTGTATGTAAACTGTGTTTACATACATAATTTCAACGAATCTTACCTAATATCTAAGAGAATACAAAGGGTTTATGCTGTATAATTGTGCGTGAAATGTTTATAATAGTGTGGGAGAGTTTATAAGGGCTTAAAATATATAAAAATAACCATATAAACATATGGTTTCTACTTCGCGGATTTTCTTATTTCGCGGGTGGCTCTGGAACGCAACCCCCGCGATGGAGGAGGGATTACTGTACTTCTGCGTTTTGGAGTGTACCTTGCCTCCTCTTAGCTAATGATACCTGCTTCTTTATTGATTTTTAAAGTTTCACTACTATGCAGGCGGAGCCGCAGGGGACGGCCAGTTAAGGAGAAAAGAAACAATTCAGAGGCCTGAGTTAATTAACTTCTTTTGCCTTAATTTTAATTTACTTATCAGTGAAAACTGGTCACCAATTAGGAAAAGGGTTACAATGAAAACCTGCAGCCACTGGGGCCCACCAGGACCTTGGACTAGAGTGCTCACTACCATGTCGCTTGGAAAAAGTGGGCCCGGGCACAGAACAGTGTGATGGCTAAATGTGCCCGGGCACGAAACACACACACATGATGTCAGTGATGCAATGGGATCTCTCTGGTCTACTGCAGAAGGGCTGATGAGAACAACACACAAAAACTTGGAGATATCTGGTAAGATACGGGACAATCTTCATGCTCAAGGATACCAAAGAACAACTGAGCAGTGTCGTGACAAACTGAAAAAAACTGTGGGTTCAGTACCTAAAGATTAGGGATGCACTATGTATGGTAAGTCTGGCAGCTCACCGAATAGAAAAGAAAAATTTCAATGGTACGATGCCATTGACAAAATAATCAGCGGAGCTAACGTTTTGGAGTCGTCGGCAGCATCTGATAGCGTAACCTGTAGCAGGGCGGAGCGTTACCCACCCTACGCGACTCAAAATAGTAAAAAAAAAAAAAACACTATAAAATAAGGAAAATCATTTTGACACGCATGCTGTCGCTCCATGTTTGGATCTTGTTTTGATGTTACACAAAGTTACATGGTGATGACAAAAGCGGGCCCGGGCCCAGAACGTTAAAGCGCAGTGTGAGTGCAGGGTGACGGGACAATCGGGCTCGGGTATGGTATGGAACAAATGTGCCCAGTATGAAAACACCCTTACGTTTTACAGCCCACACAAGCAAACTCAGGAAGGTTGTTCTGCATTAACACTTTGGTCTTATATTAGAATAACTAACAAGGGATGGCACATAACCAAAATTTCCTACCTTTAAATTGAATGTCCCCTGTATGAGCATCAGGCCCCAGGGAGTCATCTTCTTTAACATCTGTGAATAAAGATAAAACTTGTGAATCCTGAGCTCAGACTGCCCAGTTCACAACATTTGACAGCACAGACTGTGACAGACATGGCAGTGATGTCCGCATTAGGTCACTGGAGAGCGTCCATGTCTTGCAACCATATAGCAAACAGGAAGCACCAGGACTCTAAAGACTTGGACCTTCGTCCTTTTGCAGAGATATCAGGAGCGCCACACACCCCTTTCCAGCAATCTCATGACCGCCCCCCATGTTCTCCCAATCCATCCACTGACTTCATAGGAAGAGTCACCAGAGACATGAATGTCACTGCCGAGGTAAGTAAACCTCTCGATGAGGTCGACGCTCTCTCTGCAGACAGACACACTGTTCATGGCACGGTGGATAACAATCAATCATCAGATCTTTAGCTTAACATGAACTTTGCAGATGAAAACAAGATAGGTGGATTAGCAGATAATTTGGAATGCGTTATATCATTACAGAAGGACTTGGATAGCATACAGTCTTGGGCAGATTTGTAGCAAATTAAATTTAATGTCAGTAAATGTAAAGAATTACACATAGGAAGTAAAAATGTTAGGGCTGAATACACAATGGGTGGTCAGAAAATCGAGAGTACACCTTATGAGAAGGATTTAGGAGTCGTAGTGGACTCTACGCTATCGACTTCCCAACAGTGTTCAGAAGCCATTAAGAAGGCTAACAGACTGTCAGGTTATATAGCGCCTTGATGTGTAGAGGAAAACAACAACAACATTTATCTATATAGCACATTTTCATACAAAAAAGTAGCTCAAAGTGTTTTACATAATGAAGAAAAGAAAAATAAAAGACAAAATAAGAAATTTAAAATAAGACGACATTAGTTAACATAGAAAAAGAGTAAGGTCCGATGGCCAGGGGGGACAGAAAAAACAAAAAAAAACTCCAGATGGCTGGAGAAAAAAATAAAATCTGCAGGGGTTCCAGGCCACGAGACCACCCAGTCCCCTCTGGGCATTCTACCTAACATAAATGAAATAGTCCTCTGTGTATTTAGGGTTCTCACGGAAGGACTTGATGATGAAAAGACCAAGGAGGTGATGCTGAAGCTTTATAACACACTGGTGAGGCCTCATCTGGAGTCCTGTGTGCAGTTTTGGTCTCCAGGCTACCAAAAGGACATAGCAGCACTAGAGAAGGTCCAGAGAACAGCAGCTGGGCAGTAAATGTAAAGGATTACATGTAAGAAATACAAATGTGAGGTTTGAATACACAATGGGAGGTCTGAAAATCAAAAATACACCACATGAGGAGGATTTAGGAGTCGTAGTGAACTCAACGCTATCAACTACCACATGGTTTTCAGAAGCCATTAAGAAGGCTACAACAACAACAACAACATTTATTTATATAGCACATTTTCATACAACAGACTGTCAGGTTATATAGCGCCCTGATGTGTAAAGTGCAAGTCCAAGAAGCTTTATAACACACTGGTGAGGCCTAATCTGGAGTACTGTGTGCAGTTTTGGTCTCCAGGCTACAAAAAGGACATAGCAGCACTAGAGAAGGTCCAGAGAAGAGCAACAGGGCTGAGTCAGGGCTACAGGGGATGAGTTATGAGGAAAGATTAATAGAGCTGAGCCTTTACAGTTTAAGACAAAGAAGATTAAGAGGAGACCTGACTGAAGAGTTTAAACTTATGAAAGGAGTTATTCCAGTGGGTCGAGACTGACATTAAAATGAGTTCATCAAGAATATGGGGACATAGCTGGAAACTTGTGAAGGCTAAATTTCGCACAAACATTAGGAAGTTTTTCTTTACACAAAGAATGATAGACACTTGGACTAAGCGACCAAGTAGTGTGGTAGAAAGTAGGACCCCCTTTAGGGACTTTCAAAACTTGAGTTGATGTTATTTTAGCAGAATTAAGTGGATAGGACTGGCGAGCTTTGTTGGGCTGAAGGTATGAGGCTGATTTGCATGTTCCATATATGGTTGTTTCAGGTTGGCCACTGGGCGGGGCTTGAGGCGTGTTCACGGACGCACATTTAAATAATTCTGATTCATAAACTACAATCACGTGTGTAAGCCAGTTTTTAAATTTTTTTTTTTACTTACACACTCCCCTGTTTTTTGGCATATAAATATTTTCACATTCAAATCCACATACTGTACATTTTTATAAAGGGGTCCACAGGGCAGGTTCCTGCCTTGTGCCTAGTGCTGTCAGGACAGGCTCTGGCTTCTGTGTCCCAGAAATGGAATCAGACAGCTTTGTGAATGTTACGTGGTTATGTTTTGTGTTTTTCTTGCATTTCAGTTTTTCATATTAAATTTGGAATTGCTTCTGTAGCCGAGGATCGGACCGCCAAGGTCCCCGCCTTCGGCCACCACCCAACTCACACTGCACCCGACCTCCTTGGCCCCTCTCATAGGTAGTGAGCCCATGGGAAGGGGGACCCATGTTGCCTCTTCGGGCTGTGCCCGGCCGAGCCCCATGGGTGCAAGCCCGGCCACCAGGCGCTCGCCATCGAGCCCCACCTCCAGGCCTGGTTCCAGAAGGGGGCCCCCGGTGACCCGCGTCCGGGTGAGGGAAAACGCCGTCCAAATTTTTTATTCATCATAGGAGGTCTGTTGAACTGCACTTTGTCTCATCCCTCACCTAGGACCAGTTTGCCTTGGGTGGCCCTACCAGGGGCATGAAGCCCAGGACAACAGAGCTCCTAGGATCACTGGGACACGCAAACCCCTCCACCACGGTAAGGTGGCAGTTTGAGGAGGGGATATGGTCATGAGCTATGGGTAGTGACCGAAAGAACGAGATCGCGAATACAAGCAGCTGAAATGAGTTTCCTCCACAGGGTGTCTGGGCTCTCCCTTAAAGATAGGGTGAGAAGCTCAGTCATCCAGGAGGGGCTCAAAGTAGAGCCGCTGCTCCTCCGCATCGAGAGGAGTCAGATGAGGTGGCTCGGGCATCTGATCAGGATGCCTCCTGGACGCCTCCCTGGTGAGGTGTTCCGGGCACATCCAACCGGGAGGAGGCCCCGGGGAAGACCCAGGACACGCTGGAGGGACTATGTCTCCCTGCTGGCCTGGGAATGCCTTGGGATTCTCCCGGAAGAGCTAGAAGAAGTGGCCGGGGAGAGGGAAGTCTGGGCATCTCTGCTCAAGCTGCTGCCCTCGCGACCCGACCTCGGATAAGCGGAAGAGGATGGATGGATGGATGGATTTGGAATTGCTGTGCAGAAAAGAGTCTGTTCAGTCCAGAACATTCCAATCAAATATACCTGCACCCGAGGAATGAATGGGCTGACACATTGTGGGGGAGACTCGTTTCAAAAAGGCCTCGCGCCTTACCTTGTTTTCGTCTCACCAACTTTCCTGGAAGGGTGGGCTGGCCGCCGCAGTGAGCTCATTACTGTGACGGTGTCTTTGTAGAAGTCACTTCATCATTTTACGAAAAGTTTCCTTGCTAGCATGACTGTGATGCTTCTTTGAAAGAGCGGCCTTCTCGGGGTGAGTCCTTTGACAGCGGCCAAACCTCGGTTTCCCTGACAACAAGGGCTCTGCCAATAGTTACCCCCACCCAAACAGATGTTGTCAAGGCAACTATACAAAATGTCACTGAAACCTGGCAGGGACAAAAGCACACCTGAGTAGCGGTGGGCCGGGACAAGTAAAGAACAGGGTGATCATTCACAGGGCTGCTTCTCGAACTCAAGAATGTGTCACACTTGTCTGGGTCAGACCCCCAAAGTGGGGCAGCCGCCGCCAGCTGAACTTCACACCCCGCCACAAAGAGTTCAGACGCTGTGTATCACTGTCATACGCTTTTAAAGCAGTAATAGATCTAAAATGTAGCAGACTGCGGGAAGCCTCCATTGAAATACAGCTCCTTGAGCTCAGTCAGCAGTGCAGAAGGGCCTTTGGCTTTATGATTAGCACCACTCAGTCTTCGGGGTTACACACAAGTGACATCAGCTGGAGAAATGAACTCCTTTTCGCTAACTGGAAATGTGCTAAATGATTAAAAAGAAGCATAGAAAGATACATGTGATCCACCAATAGTGACCCAAACTGAGGGTGGGATCTGGTGGTCATGCAGTGACCCCATAAGAATGTAACAATGGAGAACTGAAAAGAAAAAAACCCTCAGTAGTTTCTTTCATTCCATTGCCCACCCATTTTCACACCTCCTTACCCAGCTCAGGGTCTGAGTTTTGGCTTTGATCCTGGCAACAAGGCAGTAGACAAGTCCTGATAGAATGCATGTCTGTAATGTGGCACACCCCACCCCACCCCACCCAGGGTGTAAATGTCACCTCCTCAGGGGGTAAATGTGTTTAAAAAAGCTGGACATCATGAAGATCTCAATGAGTTCCCAAAGACGACATGAGATGTGCGGTGGTAGCGTTGCCGCTTTGCAGTGAGGAGATTGTGGGTTCACTTCCCGCGTCTTCCCTGTAGCTTTGAGTGGTGAGAAAAGTGCTATATACATGTAAAGAATTCTTTATTATTAATTATTATTTGCTCTTTCAACAACTGCATCAAGAATATCCGAAATTGTAAGTGAAAAGCAAGAACGGGCGGCTCACTGGTTGATGCGTTCTCATCCAAGAATTAATGAAATAACGGTGAGAGGTCGAGCTTTTAGTTACAGGGTGCCCCTAAACTGTGGAGTGGTCTGCCTGCTACTATAAGAGATGCCCCTTCGGTCTCAGCTTTCAAGACTCACAACTTCAGTTTAGCACACCCTGACTAGAGCTGCTGATTAGCTGTGCAGACTGCATCTCTGATGTTAGCCATTAGCACTAAAACAGAAGTAACATGATAGTTAGAATTTGTTACTAACCCTCACCTATTCTATTTCTCTTCTTAGTACTCAAATGTGGCACCTGGTGCCCCTGCCCACCTGCCAAGTTGTTTTGCCTGCCTAACATTAAGTCATCTCTGATGGAGGATCGCAGGAATCATCGGGTAGAGGGGTTCTGTCATCGGATTGGCTGGCCCAGCTGTGGAATGGCCAAATGGGGAAAGCAGCTTGATGGCCAAGGTCTCCAGGACTCTAAACAAATCCAAATCATATTATGGGATATTATCTACTGTTAAATTCTGCTCTGTACTTATACTCTGTTATATATTGTATTGAGGATTACTTGTGTTCTGTTCTGTGTATTGTATTGTATTGACTCCCTTTTTCTTTTTGACACCCACTGCACGCCCAACCTACCTGGACAGGGGTCTCTCTCTCTTTAAACTACCATTTCTGAGGTTTCTTCCATTTTTCCCCCCCCTACAAGAGTTTTTCCTTGTCTTCTTAGAGAGTCAAGGCTGGGGGGCTGTCAAAAGGCAGAGCCTGTTAAAAGACCACTGTGGCACTTGTGTGATTTTGGGCTAGACAACAATAAATTGTATTGTATTGTATTGCCTAAGTGGGTTTCATCCTGGTATTGGTGTTTGAACTTAAAATATAAAAACACTATCTTAAAATATCCATCCATCCATCCATTATCCAACCCGCTGAATCCGAACACAGGGTCACGGGGGTCTGCTGGCGCCAATCCCAGCCAACACAGGGCACAAGGCAGGAACCAATCCCGGGCAGGGTGCCAACCCACCGCAGGACACACACAAACACACCCACACACCAAGCACACACTAGGGCCAATTTAGGATTGCCAATCCACCAAACCTGCATGTCTTTGGACTGTGGGAGGAAACCCACGCAGACACGGGGAGAACATGCAAACTCCACGCAGGGAGGACCCGGGAAGTGAACCCAGGTCTCCAGGTCTCCCAACTGCGAGGCAGCAGCGCTACCCACTGAGCCACCGTGCCGCCCTCTTAAAATATCTTCCTTGTCAATTGCTTTATTATGGTAGATGTCAGTCAGTCAGCCTTTGTCAAACCCACCTAACTATGGTCTTTGAGTTGAAAGGGGTATGCTGGAGCCCATCCCAGCTGGCATAGGGTGCAAGGCAGGAACAAATCCTGGACAGGGCGTCAGTCTATTGCTGGGCAAACACACACACAGACAGCAAACTCACACACGGGCACCACAATTTCCACAAAACCTGCGTGTCTTTGGACTGTGGGCAGACATGGGGAAAACATGCTAACTCCACACAGGAAGGACCTGGGACATGACCCCTAGCTGGTCCCTTTACAGCGAGGCAGCAACACTGCTACTGTGCCACCATGCCACCCTATGGTACTGAACAAAACAGGGAGGGGGAAATTTACTTCCAAAAAGTTGGCATGGGGTAAACAGGACAAACAAGGTTGGGGACCCCTGGCATAAAGCTAGCAAGATGCTGAGGAGAGCTGGGCCAACATCATATCTGTAGTAGATGCCTGCCAGTGGGCCATGCGTGGTGTCCCTTTAGAATATCCAAGCCCTGGGCTCCTCTTGAGCCACAGTCCACTGTCACGCATGTGCGTCTGAGGATCTCCTTGCTGGCTCATTCGAGGTAAATGGTACCCCACCAGGGAGAGAGGGGGCGCTGTCACTAACTCTGGCTCCTTTTCTTCCCACAGCTCCCAAAGAAGGAAATTAGCTCCGCCTCTTCTGGTCCTCCCATTATAAAAAGACCAGGGGCCTCCACCAAGGTTATTATAGTTAACGAAAACTAAAATCAAAACTGAAACTAGTATTAAAAAAACATTTTCGTAAACTGAAATAAAATAATTAACAAAACCAAAACGAAAAACTAAAACTAAACAAAACTATTAAAGTAGCTGCAAAGACTAACTGAAATAAAATAATAATTTACTAAAATAATTTTAGTTTTCATTTTTTGAATGAATATTCTTGCTGTTAGTTTTTAACCCTTATAACTTTTAACTCTAAAACTGAAAGTCCTCCACCACAAGCCGCCCGCACGTATTCATCCAGTGAATGGCGGCTGGTGAAGGTGGCCGGCTGTTCACACAGCATTTGCGGTGACAGAGCGAGCTGAATACACGCGTAAAGCATGTGGAACAGAAAGCGATTTACGTGCCGCCTTTCTTTGCACTTGTTGTATATCAAGATGTAATTCAAACGCCTGAAATCGAAATGTGCTGGTCAACAAAAACTTTATACCGTATAGACAGAAAAATCACAAGTGAGTAACGTTTCAGTTTATTTCTCAAGTGCCTGCTTTTTGTTGACAGTAATTCACCTGCCACTTCGCAAACGAAGTATAAAGAAAATATAGTAATCATCATTCGACCTCGATATTTTGATGAATCTTGATGTTTTAGACCTTCCCGAGTCCGAAAATACTGTTTTTTGGAATGATGTATGTAAACACGATATCTCAAAAATACACCAAGGTAGATGGATGAAATCCGGCATGTGGTTGTTACACCAGAATTGTAGATCTGTATTAACATTTGGGCCAAATCCATCACCCGGTAGTGGTACTTTACCTGAACACATACTCGATTTTTTTTATTCATGCAGCTGCAGAGTCCGATTTAATGAACGTTATTTTTATAATAATTGTTCAATATATTATTCATTTGATTTCATTTGTTGTTGATGGTTCTTTAATGTACATAATATAATCCTTGTCTTGTGGTTTACTCCTCAAATATTCATCCCCATATCTGAGTGCACAAGAAAATCTAGGGGAGACCACTCCCGATTTTTGAAAATAAAACGGCACTGATCAAGAGACTGACTAGGTCATCATACAAGATCGGCATACTGTTTCTGACCAATCACTTTTGCTTTAAAAATGTCGTTTAACAACGAAGCGATACAAACCTTGTAAAATTCCTGAGTTGGCAACGTCTCTACTGAACTACAGGTAGGTAGGCGAAGAGAGTCTGCCAAGTGATGAAAAGCTAAACATACTAATGTGTTTTTGTATTTATTCTATATTTATTATTAATTTATGTTTTTTAGTTCATATTCACAGCTCAAAATACCTGATATTGTGAAAACAATCCAGTAGCAGAATTATATTTTAAAATATCTGTCCCCATTTTTTCAATGTTTCTCTCTCTCTCATAACAGATAGTTGAAATATCATTTTCTTTTTGTTCTTAGCATCAGCCATATCATACATATTGCATACCAGGGATTTTTCCTGCCTTGAATCCAAACCTGCAGGGGTAGGCTCCAGGTTTCCTGTGATCCTGCTCTGGATAAACAGGTTTAGATAATGTATATATTGTTCTTAATCTCACATGCTGTCTCTGTCATTTTGTGCCTGTCCATACTTATTACCTGCTCTTGCTCTGCTGTATGGGTTTACTGTTCTTATGGTGGGCTATTCAAGTCTCACTGCCCCTAACCTTCACACGACATGCTTGTTTTTCTTTGTTTCCCTCAATACAGCTAGGTGGGCTCTGCACACTGATTCAAGCCTAAGAGCCCTGTTCTTCCTTAGCCCCCCATGATTTTCATGGTCACACCTGTCAGAACACAGTAGAATCTCTCTTCTACTCTTTTCAGGCCTGCAGATGCAAAATTCTGTCTATAAATTGTTTGTGCCTGAGATGGAATCAGAGATCAATCTGGCTGGTAGAAAATAACAAAGCCCAGTGTTTGAGATTTTTGAATGCAAAATTGAAGGCATTCATTATAAGCACATTGTTGTTGGAGCAGAATATGTTGTGTTGTATCGACATTTAGAATAAAAAAAAAACTCAAACCTTAAAATTCACCAGGTTTCATTACAAATTGTCCCATTCAGGGCAATAAAAAGAAAAGAAAAAAGTGCCAACAAGCAGCGCAGATTTGTTCAACACAAATGACATAGAAAATATTAAAAAAATTATAAAATTGTGTAAAATTGTTCATATTCAGTACCTGGTTTTGATTATGCTTGTTTTTATCAGACAAAAACAAAACCAAATAGTAAAGTGTGTGGTGTAGTGTAGTAAGCTTCCACTAACATTAAACTCATATTATATCCAAACCGGTAAGTGTACAGTTCTATCTCATTGTGACACAAAAACTAAACTCCATAGTAGCTCTTTAACCATGCTATAATTACTAAAACTAAAACTAATATATATATATAAATAAAATAGCAATGTCTTTGTAAAATAAAAACTAAACTAAAACTAAAAATACATGATGAAGGAAAACTAAAACTAAACTCAATTTCCAAGTAAGGTCAGAAAAAACATAGAAATAAAAACTAATATAAAAAGGCAAAACTATTATAACCTTGGCTTCCACTGACTTGTCTTTTGATGAGATCTGTTCCGACGAGTGAAAGCTCTAGGAAAGCCTTCCTTTGTTTCGCCAGTTAGAGTTAACGCTGAAGTTGCTTTCTGTTTTGTAACCTGCAGCCTTATGGTAAGTGTTTATTGAGAGGTTTGAGAGAATTAAAAGGGATTACCCGGCTGGTGTCCCAAATATTTGTCATTTGTTCCAGCTCTGTTTGAACCTGTGTTCGGTCAGCTCACACCACCTTGCTTCATTAAGACGGTATGTGTGTGCATCAGTGTTGACCGTCTGAAACTCAGCATCAGCCACAATAACAAGATGTGAGCAACTGGGAACACCTCCTGTAAAAAGCTGACGGTAGACGCCGTGGCACAGACCCGGTTTAAGATCTAATCTGGATTGGCACATGCAGGTAAGACTTGCACTGTAGTCTGTGCGCATGACAAGAAGGACCCCATAACCTAAACTTTCATGTTCTTATCATATGGACTCGGCCTAGCTGCCCACTGTAGAAGATGCCACCTCATCCAAACAATAAAAACAAAAAGGCAATTCTGCCTCAAAAATATACAATCTGCTCCTGGTAAGTGATTGAAGTGAAAATGAAAAGTGACAAACAGCAGGTGTGCCACAGAAATACATAACCATAGAACAACAAAGTCAAGCTGAGGATGATGGGAATTGCATCATTTGCATGTAGATCAGGTATCATGTCACTTTCAGATGTTTGTCTTGACTTCTACAAAGCTAGTAAATAAAATATTATGGTAGAGTGACTTTACCTGATTTGTTTTTTAATGAAATCACATAAGAAATGATAAAAGTGGGGTAAGAAAAAGACACCAAATTCACATCTCTGCTACCCCTCCATGCCAATAGACAGCAGCCCCCCATTCTCACACTGTCCTCATTGTTCTGCACTTCTACATTTATCTTTCATAAAACACTTGCCTCCTGCCCTCTAGTGGGAGTACATTGAAAAGCACCCTTCTCAGGCGAGCTGTGGTGGCACTTTCTTCATCTTCCTGACCTACAGGCCCCCATCTTGGGTTTCCAGACACCCCATGGCAATAAGCCAGTCTATCTTCATGCCTCTTTTGGTGTAGTGCCATCTCATTTATCTTTACCTGGGATTTGCACCCACCAAATAGGCCTTCTGCTCAAAATTCACCCCATCTATACACACCTACAAAAATGAGAAATCCTTACCTCACAAGCCTTTACTTAAAGAAGTACACTGATGCCCTGAACTTCTAATAAAGTGTCCTTTTTCTTTTAACTTTCCCTTTGCATATATATATTTGTCAACCCCTGCATATATTTATCTCTCTTGCGCTCTCTCTATATATATATATCCATCCATCCATCCATTATCCAACCCGCTATATCCTAACTACAGGGTCACGGGGGCCTGCTGGAGCCAATCCCAGCCAACACAGGGCGCAAGGCAGGAAACAAACCCCGGGCAGGGTGCCAGCCCACCGCAGCTATATATATATCTATACATATAAATATCTATCTATATATACATATATGAATATATATTTATACATATATATATATATATATATATATATATATATATATATATATATATATATATATATATATATATATATATAGAGAGAGAGAGAGAGAGAGAGAGAGAGAGAGAGAGACAGAGAGAGAGAAAGAGAGAGAAATAAATATATGCAATATGAAGATATGAAACACAGAGTTTATTCTTGTATTATTATTTTTATTTATTATTCATTCTATTATTTATTTGTATTAATTGTATTCTTATTTGTATTCTTCTTCTTAAAAGCTACTGAGTTAATAAAGGTAATGCAATAATCTTAACCAGCATGTTTTTTTCCCATGTGAACAACTGTAAACCTACTTTTGCCCACCCCTAGATAGACAGATAGATAGATAGATAGATAGATAGATAGATAGATAGATAGATAGATAGATAGATAGATATGAAAGGCACCATATAATAGATAGATAGAAGTGAACTGCACTATATAATAGATAGATAGATAGATAGATATGAAAGGCACTATATAATACATATAGACAGAAGTGAACTGCACTAGATAATACATAGATATGAAAGGCACTATATAATAGATAGATAGATATGAAAGGCACTATATAATAGATATCTATCTATCTATCTGTCTGTCTGTCTGTCTGTCATCCATTTTATGATCCTACCCTTAGTTTACAAATGTCTTGCTGGTTTCTCCCATCTGTCTTCGTGACTGACTTACCACGTGTACACCTGTCAGCTCTTTTTGCTCTTGGGGGCTCCTCTAACCTCCTGACTGTTCCACAGATGACACTGTGCACAATGGGTGACTGAGCCTTTTGTTCTTTGGGGCTCGCCTATGGCACAAGCTCCTGCAGTCAGTTCAGAGCTTTGTGACTGTGACTACTTTTAAGAGGAATTTAAAGACTTACTTGAAAACTTGTGACCCGATTTGGTCTGATAAGTCCAAAAATAACTCAAAATAAGTGAAAAAAGTCTGCAAACTGACCTGCGCTGATTGGTTTCTTATGGCAAAGTGACAGGAATGCCAGAAAGCAAAAGAAGACCAGCCACATCTGCTGAGGGGCAAGCAAATCACACAGGCCGATGACGTGAAGACGAACACCGTAACAGGAAGAAAGAAACATAAAAGGAGCGACACCTGCTGAGCGTCAAGTGCAGGTTCAGAATGCAAGAACAACAAAGACGGAGAAATGCATGTGGCTAGGGGGGTTCGTGTTTTAAAATTGGTACAAGAGAAGTGGAAGGCATTGTGATGGGGTCAAAATTTCAAAGGGTGGACACCCTCCAGGCACCACTGGCCACTTCTGCAGCCATGTCTGGGTGATCTGCGGAAACAAAAACGTATCAACTAATCACTCCATCTGTAGGACTGCAAAATCCTAAAAAGCCGATTGACTTTGAACAGCATCACTGCAGGCCATCTTGAGTTGACATTTTTTCCTCACATTTGTGCCCCAAATGCAATACACACGGAGATGAAGAATATGTTTTTTTTTATTTTCAGAAAGTTACGCTTCTTCCGTTTCATTCCACATAATAAATGGCAAGCCTGGAATATCTGAGTGCTAAAATCACAGCTTTATGTAGGGAAAGTCATGTGCTGCCACATCAGATTTTTATTTTTGGTGTCACGTCAAGTATGACAGCCAACACATTTGTGCTCATCTGTAAGTTCTGCCTGTAATGCAGGAGTTCCCAGTGCTTTAACAGAAATCAGCCGGGTGGTGTCTCAGTATCACAGCCATGAAAGCCATCTGTTCTGTCACAGAGGATGTTAATAGAAGGCTTGAAACGGAAAAAAAAGATCATGAGATAAGAGGCTAGACGTGTGGTGAACCATCCGGAGCACTCGCTCACGTGCACTCAAGCTCCTGTGCTCTAGTGTTTCCATTCTGCTCTTCATAAACCTTGGCTTCTGTTGGGTGGGAGGCAGGACCTCTGTGTTTTTCCCAGTTGGAGTCTGAGTGTCTGGGCTTGCAAGTCTCCTGATAAAAATTAAGATCCAGGCCTTTAATGACCTCTTGGGCACGGCCATCAGCAGTGTGTCTGTCTGTGGTGAGAGTGCTGACCTCGTCAAGAGGTTCACTTACCTCGGCAGTGACATTCATGTCTCTGGTGACTCTTCCTATGAAGTCAGTAGACGGATTGGGAGAGCATGGGGGGGGGGTCATAAGGTCATTGGAAAGGGGTGTGTGGTGCTCCCAATATCTATGCAAAATGGTGAAGGTCCAAGTCTTTAGAGTCCTGGTGCTTCCTGTCCTGCTATACGTGGACACTCTCTAGTGACCCGAGATGAAGACTGGACTCCTTCAGTACTGTGACTCTTCATAGAATCCTGCTGGTTTGACTTTGTGTTGCTCATGGAGTCTCGAATGAGGCACATGACCTGCACTGTCAGGGAGCGTCAGTTATGGCACTACAGCCATGTGGCGCCATTACCTGAGGGTGAACTGGCTCACAGGACCCTCATTGTTGACGGCCCGAGTGGCTGGACCAGGCCAAGGAGAGATAGAGGGTCATTTCTGGAGGGTGGGTCTGGACCACGTATCTGCCAAGTGTTGCCAACCGGATCCCGAGCTGTTTTGTTGTGTGGTGGGTATGGTGATGCGCTGTGCCAGTGCCTGCTCCCCAACCTGACCGGACCTGAATCTTGGGTAGATCCTGCAACTAGTGGAGGAACCCTGGCTGCAACATAACAAATATAATAATTATCTTTAAACATTTACCCATAATTACAGTTTATGGCATTTTACCCAATCAAATCACTTGTGTTGGTGAACAGCGGAAGACGATATTCGTAAAGTTTTAACACAAGTTTTGAATTAGATCAGCCATGAGTAAAGGATTCAAAGCCTAAAGTTGCCAACCTGTTGCCCTGCGGCCGTGACTGACACTTAATTTTATTTTGCCACGTTTGTGTCTTCTAAGCCAGGGTTTCTTGACCTTTTTGGTGTCCGTCTTAGTGCATAGAGCACTACTGTCCATGCTCTACCTCTGGGTGAATTGAGCACACTCACCAGAGGGGGTGGGGGGGTTGGGGGTTTGGGCACCAAACCACCCACCTCGCTGTGGTGAATTGATTGCAAAAATCAGATCTGGGGTGTTTATGTGGGGATGGTGGGCTATCAAATGCAAGCAACCCACCGCACGACCAGCGACTATTATAAATGATAGTAAGTTGCACCCCACTGGCAGCTGCCTGCAACCAACAACCCGCTGTTCTAAGGTATGCCAAGTTTAAAGATGATTTTTATTATTGTTCTTGTTGTTTTATTATTTATGTTGTAGCCATTTTCCTACAATTGCTCCGTCCTGGGTATGACGTTAATCGTCATCCAGCCCTGCAAGTAGGCCCTCCAACCTGCAGGGAAAACTTGGGGGTTTGTGGCAGGATTGGCACTCCAGCCACCATAAAAAAACCTCACGCTGTTCAGTGTGGTGCTGAGGTGTCACCTGTCGCATGGCTCCACTTGCGTCTTAATCTGGGATCTTGAGGTGGTTTGTCTGGTGGTGGGTGCGGCCATGTGCTCTATCAGCGCCTCTTCTTAACCTCCCATTCATTTTCTACCCCTTGATGTTTATTTCCAAGCTGCCATTCACGGGTCCAATCCATTCATTAGTTCAACTGCTATTATAAGAGATGCCCCTTCGGTCTCAGCTTTTAAATCCCAGCTGAAGACTCACGACTTCAGTTTAGCACACCCTGACTAGAGCTGCTGATTAGCTGTGCAGACTGTATCTCTGTTGTTAGTCATTAGCACTAAAACAGAAGTAACATGAAAGTTAGAATTTGTTACTAACCTTCACCTATTCTGTTTCTCTTCTCGGTACTCAAATGTGGCACTTGGTGTCACTGCCCACCTGCCAGGTTGTTTGCCTGCCTAAGGTAAAGCCATCCCTGATGGAGGATCGCAGGAATCGTGGGAATGAGGGGTCCTTTCATCGGATTGGCTGTCTCAGCTATGAAATGGCCAATAGGGGGGAGGCAGCTTGATGGCCGAAGTCTCCAGGACTCTAAACAAGTCAGACTCATATTATGGGATATCATCTACTGTTAAATTCTGGTTTGTACTTGTACATTTTTTATTTTTATACTGTATTAACGATTACTTGTGTTCTGTTCTGTGTATTGTATTGTATTGACCCCCTTTTTCTTTTTGATACCAGAGGTTTCTTCCATTTTTTCCCTACAAGGGTTTATTTTTTGTCTTCTTGGAGAGTCAAGGCTGGGGGGCTGTCAAGAGGCAGGGCCTGTTAGAGACCACTGCGGCACTCCTTGTGTGATTTTGGGCAATACAAAAATAACTTGTATTGTATTGTAACAACAACATTTGTTTCTATGGCATATTTTCATATAAATGATGTAGCTCAAAGTGCTTTACATGATGAAGAAAGAGAAAAAAGACAAAAGATTTCATATGGGAGACAAACACAGCCTTAAAGCTAACAGGATACAGACGTAAAGGGGACAAACCCCCCTGAAAGAAGCAGGAGGTAAAGAAAAACGTTTTTTTGTCCCAAACGTTGTGGAGGGCACTGAAAACAAAAAAGGTTGATCGTTTTTTGTTGCAAATGTGCCAGGCATTTGTGAATGATTTTTCGTCTTTTTTTTTTTTTCAACTAGGGGTCATCGAGTTCGCTTCGCTCGCCAACCCCCCCGGCCTGCACTACGCACCAGCCATGTCACGTCTCTGCCGCTCGTGTATGTGGATTTCACTTTCAACAAACAACCAATCTTTTAATTCTCGTGGAGAGGCCTCTTCATTGTGAAGAAACACCACTTTTCCCTGATGGCAACACGAATTAGACGATCTACAAGTCTAAGACTTAAAGTTTAAAGCCAAACAATATCTACATACTTCTGTCATATCACCTGTGTCCATATATTCGATCTCTTTTCGCTGTTCCATTATTTCACCGAGTAATAATTTTCATTTGTTAGTGCTAATGCACTCTTTACTTGCAGTTTTTTGAGACTTTTGAATTTTAATACTTTCATAATCTCTAACCCGCTCTGCATGTGTATCACACCAACGTTTCTGAACCTCTTTACGACATTCTACTTTGTCTTCTACTCTTTGTCTTTAATTTCCGACCCCGCTTGGAGCTGAGAGTGCAGGAACTGTGTCTGACAATAGCATTCACATGAATGAGAAGTGAGTGGACCGTGGGCGGGGTTCTAAATGTTTGAGAGGAGGGCGGGACTTGTCAAAATCTCATCTCGCGGGACTTGAAATTATCTCCAAGAAAGTCTCGTCCCAGGATTTCCTTTTACAGAGCTTCCGGAAAGTATTCACAGCGCATCACTTTTTCCACATTTTGTTCTGTTACAGCCTTATTCCAAAATGGATTAAATTCATTTTTTTCCTCAGAATTCTACACACAACACCCCATAATGACAACGTGAAAAAAGTTTACTGGAGATTTTTGCAAATTTATTAGAAATAAAAAAACTGAGAAATCCCATGTACATAAGTGTTCACAGCCTTTGCTCAATACTTTGTTGATGCACCTTTGGCAGCAATTACAGCCTCAAGTCTTTTTGAATATGATGCCACAAGCTTGGCACACCTATCCTTGGCCAGTTTTGCCCATTCCTCTTTGCAGCACCTCTCAAGCTCCGTCAGGTTGGATGGGAAGCGTCGGTGCACAGCCATTTTAAGATCTCTCCAGAGATGTTCAATCGGATTCAAGTCTGGGCTCTGGCTGGGCCACTCAAGGACATTCACAGAGCTGTCCTGAAGCCACTCCTTTGATATCTTGGCTGTGTGCTTAGGGTCGTTGTCCTGCTGAAAGATGAACCGTCGCCCCAGTCTGAGGTCAAGAGCGCTCTGGAGCAGGTTTTCATCCACGATGTCTCTGTACATTGCTGCAGTCATCTTTCCCTTTATCCTGACTAGTCTCCCAGTCCCTGCCGCTGAAAAACATCCCAACAGCATGATGCTGCCACCACCATGCTTCACTGTAGGGATGGTATTGGCCTGGTGATGAGCGGTGCCTGGTTTCCTCCAAACGTGATGCCTGGCATTCACACCAAAGAGTTCAATCTTTGTCTCATCAGACCAGAGAATTTTCTTTCTCATGGTCTGAGAGTCCTTCAGGTGCCTTTTGGCAAACTCCAGGCAGGCTGCCATGTGCCTTTTACTAAGGAGTGGCTTCCATCTGGCCACTCTACCATACAGGCCTGATTGGTGGCTTGCTGCAGAGATGGTTGTCCTTCTGGAAGGTTCTCCTCTCTCCACAGAGAACCTCTGGAGCTCTGACAGAGTGACCATTGGGTTCTTGGTCACCTCCCTGACTAAGGCCCTTCTCCCCCGATCGCTCAGTTTAGATGGCCGGCCAGCTCTAGGAAGAGTCCTGGTGGTTTCGAACTTCTTCCACTTACAGATGATGGAGGCCACTGTGCTCATTGGGACCTTCAAAGCAGCAGAAATTTTTCTGTAACCTTCCCCAGATTTGTGCCTCGAGACAATCCTGTCTCGGAGGTCTACAGACAATTCCTTTGACTTCATGCTTGGTTTGTGCTCTGACATGAACTGTCAACTGTGGGATCTTATATAGGCAGGTGTGTGCCTTTCCAAATCCATCCATCCATCCATCCATTTTCCAACCCGCTGAATCCAAACACAGGGTCACGGGGGTCTGCTGGAGCCAATCCCAGCCAACACAGGGCACAAGGCAGGGAACCAATCCCGGGCAGGGTGCCAACCCACCGCAGGACACACACAAATACCAATCCACCTAACCTGCATGTCTTTGGACTGTGGGAGGAAACCGGAGCGCCCGGAGGAAACCCACGCAGACACGGGGAGAACATGCAAACTCATGTCCAGTCAACTGAATTTACCACAGGTGGACTCCAATGAAGCTGCAGAAACATCTCAAGGATGATCAGGGAAAACAGGATGAACCTGAGCTCAATTTTGACCTTCATGGCCAAGGCTGTGAATACTTATGTACATGTGCTTTCTCAATTTTTCTATTTTTAATAAATTTGCAAAAATCTCAAGTAAACTTTTTTCACGTTGTCATTATGGGGTGTTGTGTGTAGAATTCTGAGGAAAAAAATGAATTTAATCCATTTTGGAATAAGGCTGTAACATAACATAAAATGTGGAAAAAGTCATGCGCTGTGAATACTTTCCGGATGCACTGTATAATAGAGAGACTTATTTTTGTGGTTTTCACTCTGGAGTTCTGGTTATTGAACCCATAATTTACTAAAGAGGATCTCTGAGGCTGAAGGAGTTGCAGTGTCACTTGACCGGGTGTCAGCTCCACTCCTTGTTGTCACTATTAGGATCCAATTAAACTACACAGGAAAAGGCAAAAAGGGCACAGTCAGGGTCCTTAAGCACATTGCTGCCGTTAAAAGTGTTTGATTCTAGAGGGAAAGGTCCGTTTGTAGTTCATTTACTGAGGATTTGTTATAAGACTATTTAAAACATACTGCTGTTGGTTTAAAAATGAATAAGTGACCTGTGTTAGTAATAATAATAAAAGTGATAAGTGACCTCAGCACAGTGGCGCAGTGGGTAGCGCTGCTGCCTCGCAGTTAGGAGACCCGAGTTTGCTTCCCGGGTCCTCCCTGTGTGGAGTTTGCATGTTCTCTCTGTGTCTGCGTGGGTTTCCTCCCACAGTCCAAAGACATGCAGGTTAGGTACATTGGCGTTCCTAAAAAATTGACCCTAGTGTGTGTGCTTGGTGTGTGTGTGTGTGTGCCCTGCGGTGGGCTGGCACTCTGCCCAGGGTTTGTTCCTGCCTTACATCCCTGTGTTGGCTGGGATTGGCTCCAGCAGACCCCCGTGACCCTGTAGTTAGGATATAGCGGGTTGGTAAATGACTGACTAACTGAATTTTAGCAGTGCCTGGTTGTCTCCACACATACCTCAGTGCAGACACATGACAGCCCGCATGGAGTTTGCTAAAAGACACCTGAAGGACTCTGAGATGGTGAGAAATAAGCTTCTCTGGTCTGATGAGACCAAGATAGAACTTTTTGGCCTTAATTCTAAGCGGTATGTGTGGAGACAACTAGGCACTGCTCATCACTTGTCCAATACAGTCCCCACAGTGAAGCATGGCGGTGGCAGCATCATGCTGTGGGGGTGTTTTTCAGCTGCAGGGACAGGACGACTGGTTGCAATCGAGGGAAAGATGAATGCGGCCAAGTACAGGGATATCCTGGATAAAAACCTTCTCCAGAGTGCTAAAGACCTCAGACTGGGCCGAAGGTTTACCTTCCAACAAGACAATGACCCTAAGCACACAGCTAAAATAACGAAGGAGTGGCTTCACAACAACTCTGTGACTGTTCTTGAATGGCCCAGCCAGAGTCCTGACTTAAACCCAATTGAGCATCTCTGGAGAGACCTAAAAATGGCTGTCCACCAACGTTTACCATCCAACCTGACAGAACTGGAGAGGATCTGCAAGGAGGAATGGCAGAGGATCCCCAAATCCAGGTGTGAAAAACTTGTTGCATCTTTCCCAAGAAGACTCATGGCTGTATTAGCTCAAAAGGGTGCGTCTACTAAATACTGAGCAAAAGGTCTGAATACTTAGGACCATGTGATATTTCAGTTTTTCTTTTTTAATAAATCTGCAACAATTTCAAAAATTCTTTTTTTTTGTCTGTCAATATGGGGTGCTGTGTGTACATTAATGAGGGAAAAAATTAATTTAAATGATTTTAGCAAATGGCTGCAATATAACAAAGAGTGAAAAATTGAAGGGGGTCTGAATACTTTCCGTACCCACTGTATGTTTTAGTGCTAATGACTAACAACAGAGATGCAGTCTGTACAGTTAATCAGCAGCTCTAGTCAGGGTGTGCTAAACTGAAGTAGTGAGTCTTCAGCTTGGATTTAAAAGCTGAGACCGAAGGGGCATCTCTTATAGTAGCAGGCAGACCATTCCACAGTTTAGGGGCCCTGTAACTAAAAGTTTGACCTCCTACTGTTATTTTATTAATCCTTGGAATCAGAAGCAGACCAGCATCTTGAGATCTTAATGTGAGCTCTGGTTTGTAAGTCATGATAAGTTCCGACAAGTAAGCCGGACCTCGGCCATTTAATGCTTTATATGTAACTAGTCATTAAGCCTGTTACAATAACGGGCGCTAGAACAGTAGTGCATAAACATTAGTAGGAACAGTCTGTATTAAATGGCAAGGGACTTTGACCTCATTCTTTTTGTTGGTCGTATTTTTCTTTCTTTCTGCCTTTCTTTTGTTGATGTTTACTTGCTGAGCTGACCGTTCTTCGTGGGCTGCCGCCGTGTATTGTGTTTCTTTCATTTTCTGTGACAGTAACACTGTCTTGTACGTCCGCTGGCTTGTACGTCCGTAATATACCTTTAATTTTCTCTGGCGGTAATACAGGCGTGTGCATCAGTAATATGCCTTTAATTTTCTCTGACAGTACTACTGGCTTGTATGTGGCTGTAATATGCGTCACTGTATTGTGTACCTTTAATTTCCTCTCGCAGTAATACTGATTTGTATTTCCGTAAAATGCCTGTAATTTTCTCTGACAGTAATATCGCGCATCGCACCGTGCCCCGCGCATGCGCACTTCACCAGAAGACACCCACACACGGACACCTGGACGCACACAGGGATTTTATTAAAGAGGATAAGGAGGATTTTAAAATCTGCCCTAAACTTAACCGGGAGCCAGTGTAAGGATTTAAGAACTGGAGTTATGTGTTCGTATTTTCTTGTTCTTGTAATAATTCTTGCAGCCGCATGTTGGATTAACTGGAGGCTGTATAAAGAATAATTTGAACATCCAGTGAACACCGCATTGCAGTAGTCAATCCTACTAGAAATACATGCAAGAATTTATTTCCATAGCACTACAGCACTTGTCTGTGACACACACACACACACACACACACAGAGGTCCTACCAAGCTAAGCCACAACAACACAAAGCTCCCTGTCAACTAAAACCCAAAACTGATAAAGGTTGGCCCCACATAGAAAACCACTTCCTGTGAGGTAGGCCATATGCATAACCAGGCTGTTCTCACTTCTCCAGCAGATCTTTGATGGGCTCACTGCCACAGAGAAGCTCCAAGAAACGCCAAACTTACAGTACAACTTCCGAGGGTGAAAATGAGAAATGAATGTAAGTGGTGGCAGGACTTGTGGTGGGGAGGGGTGCGAGCAAAAGAAAAAAAAAATGTAAGGAAATGGTTGGCAAGAAGTCACCTTAGGGCACCACAGCAGCTGAACGGCACCCTCCATTATGATTTCCAATGATTTCCCCTTCTGCACCTGCACAGCTAACTGTTAGCTTTACAAAGAGAATCAAAACCGTTTTAGAAGGAAACGGGTACCTCAGCCAAACCACGGTGGGCACTGGGAAATCTGCCGGTGCGCCCCTCGCCAAACGGGGCTAACCGATGACAATGTTCTCACGGGTCGGGGCGGCTGCTTTCAAACTCGGCTTCGACTTCTTTATACACAGCCATCTCTGTTCTAACCTTCTTACCAGCTCAAGATAACAGGGGAGCCAGCATTATGGGATGTACATCACAGGGGCACACTTCATGCCACTCTCATTCTCTCAAACCCGCTACTACAAGTTACCGGGCCTGGAGCCCATCCATTGTGGAGCCCACTTCCTTATTCCTAGTTGCATCGCACTTTCTGGATGAGTTTTCATTGGTCGTCAGCTGTCATGTGCACGGAGCCCACCCCTGCGGCTAAAGACAAAATTAAAACATGTCTGATTTTGTTGGAACGAGTCGCATTACATGACCGCCTTGACCGAAGCATTGAAGGCTATGGCTGCAAATCGCTGGAAAGTCGCATAATGTGACATGGCCTTAAGCTGGAGAGGTGGGCCGGCACCCAACAAACAAGAAACCAGCACACACCGCACATCATTAGCGGGCCCTAACTACAAAGTAGTGAAAAACCACAGATCTGTCCTCAGTTACCCCCAATGTGAATGCCAAATGAACATGCCTGGGAACAGCTGGAGTGCCAATTGTGCAAGGGTGAGCAAATTCCATCCAAAAGAAAAAGAGCACCAGAAGAAATGAAACTCGCTTTAGACTTGACGAAAATCATTACTCTCCAGGAGTGACTTAACGCGCTCGAATGTCTCCAAGGGAAAATCCCTCAGAAGCTGGATTTGCGCTCACATCAGGAACCCGTCTCAGATTTATGGCAGGAGCTTTCAAGCAGTCTTGTTTATGGAGCCGTTTATCAGGCGATGTCAAGGAGTGGGAAATGACTCCGTGCGCCTTCAGCCAGAAATGAATGGCTTCCAAAAAATCTTTTTAAAATGGTGCGCACACACACGCCAGCACAAAGGTAAAAAACCGTATTGCTACAGTATTATTAGCTGGGCATCTCTGGTGGCATGCTGCTTGAATTACGGCAGAACTGCAGAGCCCCACTGTAATTCAATTCATAACTTAACAGAACATTCTAGAAATCTGCTTCAGTCGACTCAGGGTCTTAGAGGGCTGGGACACGTTGGACACGAGACTGGAAATGGCGTCCATCACAGGGCACAGTCCCACACTTTCAGAGTGCCCATTGAAACTAACCAGCACGTCTTTAGGGATGTAGGAAGAAAACCGTCAAAGACGTGGGGAGAAGGGCAAATGGCACACGGACTATGACCAGACACGGGATTTGAGCTGTGAGGCCGTAGTACCAGCCACCTGCTTCAATTTACTCGGATTGGGCACAACATTTAGGAGCCCAGGACACAATACAATATTTACTAATGAAAAATCTGGAGTGACCTCCCCTCGACTTTCTCGTATACTCGGACATAAGGATGAGTCATTCATATGGGGAAGAAGTGGAGATCTGCTCCAGAGAGGAGAGGAATGAAGGTCAGTAGGACCACCACAACAGAATACATGTGTGTGAATGAGAGGGAGGTCAGTGGAATGGTGAGGATGCAGGGCCCCACTGTAATTCAATTTATAACTTAATAGAACATTCCAGAAATCTGCTTCAGTCGACTCAGGGTCTCAGGGACAACTCTACTTCCGATGGTGGATGAGTTTAAATACTTGAGATCAACAGTACAGAGTAGCAGGGAGTATGGGAAAGAGGTGAAGAAGAGAGTGCAGGCAGGGTGGAGTGGGTGGAGAAGAGTGTCAGGAGTGATTTGTGACAGACGGGCATCAGCAAGAGTGAAAGGGAAGGTCTACAGGACGGTAGTGAGACCAGCTATGCTATATGGGTTGGAGACCAACCCAGAAAGCAGGAGACAGAGCTGGAGGTGGCAGAGTTAACGATGCTAAGATTTACATTGGGTGTGACGAGGATGGACAGGATTAGAAATGAGGACATTAGAGGGTCAGCTCAAGTTGGACAGTTGGGAGACAAAGTCAGAGAGGCGAGATTGCGTTGGTTTGGAGATGTGCAGAGGAGAGATGCTGGGTATATTGGAAGAAGGATGTTAAGTATAGAGCTGCCAGGGAAGAGGAAAAGAGGAAGGCCTAAGAGAAGGTTTATGGAGGTGGTGAGAGAGGACATGCAGGTGATGGGGTAACAGAACAAGATGGAGAGGACAGGATGATATGGAAAAAGATGACCCACTGTGGCAACCCCTAACGGGAGCAGCCGAAAGAAGAAGAAGAAGGTGTGCAGAACAGAGGAAGAACATTCTTATGTCATGGCCACTGGACCCTAATTCTGCCTTCTGCCTTATTATTGAATTCAAAGTAATTTTGTACAGCTCTTTGAGTACTTGCACACATACTGTATACCATTACAAATATTATAATATATAATTCTAATCTATATATCTATCTATCTATAATGTAGTGCTGTACATGATGTTATCTGTCATGTATTAGACCATTATACTCTATGTACTGTATGAGTTACAGGTGTCACACGCGTGTGCATGGGAGACAGCTTAGGGACTTTGGTAATTACCTGCCGGACCAGAAGCTGCTGCTGTATACTAATTACCTTCTCTTCTCCTCCCTCTACAGGACAGAAGACTGACAGCCACTCCATCTCTGATGTCACTTCCGTGTCCGTCTGCTAGGACCCTCCCCTTCCTGCCACTTGAACTCTGCTATGAACTCGCGTCTGTGAAAATGTTTCCACAATTGTTACACATTTTTTTTTTTGCTTTAAGCCTTTCAATTATACAGGTGTCACCAAGGTGCTGCCCTAACTCTTTTTATGTTTGTTTGAGTCCTGTTTTACAAGGTGTAATATTGAAGATACTGTATTATAATGTAATATTACATACACTGTAACAAACTCCGTGTCTGGGAAGTTACATTTAAAAGAAACTTAGTTACAGTACATTGATTGCTACCTACCATAAAGTAACTCAATGTTATATATTTACTTCTCATGAAATGTAATGAGTTACACATAGTGCGATACTTTTGCGTTTCTTTTTCTTCTTTTGTATGAAAAACTTTCACTGGCCAATATTTGTTATTGAATTCTAAGCCCATATATGAACCTTCATGAAACTGACAAGAAACACAACCAAACGTCATCATTTTCTTAACCCCTCAGCACATGCAGGCTTAAATGTACAGTTCCAACTTTGGATCACTTCTGGTCCCTGATTACACGCTGCACACATCTTCACTAGCTGTTACTGGAGCAAATGCATGCACATTGGTAACAAATAGACGCCATGCTTTTGTGAAACAACTCAGTCATTTTTTTGCAGTGTCAGGAATAAAACTAAAAAAATAACTATTAAATTCACAATCAAATAAAGTGTTGTTGTGGTGTTTTCAATATGGCACAGGGTGAATAAGATTTACAAATCACTTGTTTTTGTTTTTCACAGCATTTTGACACAGTAAACAACTGTTGCTGTTACTTAAATTAACCAGCAGATGTCACTAAAATATGGTGTTCAAGTACTAGGAATAGAGAGCTGTGGGAGAGCAAAGGGGGCTAAAACAATGGAAATGTCAGACAATGAAACTGATTTACAGGTCAGATTAGCAGCACTCCCTGTCCAGTTGGCAAAGTTCTGTAAAAAGCATAGCAGAGAGGGACACCTGAATATGAACAGTGCTCAATGGATAGAAATGACACGCTGTGATAGATAAATACGAAAGACACTAAATAATATACATTTACACAGATAGATAGATAGATAGATAGATAGATAGATAGATAGATAGATAGATAGATAGATAGACAGATAGATAGATATGAAAGGCACTATATAATAGATAGATAGATAGATATGAAAGGCACTATATAATAGATAGATAGATAGATAGATAGATAGATAGATAGATAGATAGATAGATAGATAGAGAGAGAAAGGCACTAAATGATAGATAGATAGATAGATAGATAGATAGATAGATAGATAGATAGATAGATAGATAGATAGATATGAAAGGCACTATATAATAGATAGATAGATAGATAGATAGATAGATAGATAGATAGATAGATAGATAGATAGATGTGAAAGGCACTATGTAATAGATAGAGAGAGAAAGGCACTAAATGATAGATAGATAGATAGATAGATAGATAGATAGATAGATAGATAGATAGATATGAAAGGCACTATATAATAGATAGATAGATAGATAGATAGATAGATAGATATGAAAGGCACTATATAATAGATAGATAGATAGATCTGATAGATATGAAAAGCACTATATGATAGATAGATAGATAGATAGATAGATAGATAGATAGATAGATAGATAGATATGAAAGGCACTATATAATAGATAGATAGATAGATAGATCTGATAGATATGAAAAGCACTATATGATAGATAGATAGATCGATCGATCGATCGATCGATCTATCTATCTATCTATCTATCTATCTATCTATCTATCTATCTATCTATCTATCTATCTATCTATCTATCTATCTATCTATTATATAGTGCCTTTCATATCTATCTATCTATCTATCTATCTATCTATCTATCTATCTATCTATCTATCTATCTATCTATCTATCTATCTATTTGATTTTATTTATTATGTACACTGAAGTCATTGTTTTAGAATGTGATTTCATTTCAGTGTGTGCTCCAGTTCTGCCCAGTCCCTCAGTATTTATCTTCATCATAGGTTTATCTTGTATTTGAGTTCATTTTAAACCGGTTTTAGTATTCAGTGCTGCTTTACAATGTTTTTGTTTTGTAAAATATGACAATGATGATGGCAAAGAAAGGCACTGTAAAAGATAAAGACGAACAGAATAAGGTAAATATTAACAGAGGTATTGAATATCTTGACATTTTACTTAAGGTGGTGCAGTTTCATCAAGCTGATTCACTTTTGGATGTAATTCAATTAATTAATCGATCAATCAGTGAGCTAACTGCTGGTGTGTATGATCTTTCTGACAATCATATTTTATTCATCCTTCTTTCAAACCAGAATATCCTGGGTGAGCCACGGGGAAGCTGAAGCCCATCCCAGCAAGCACAGGGCACAAGTCAGGAACAACATGTGGACAGGGTGCCAGTGCGTCACACACACACACACACACACACACACACACACACACACACACACACACACTCACTCTCACTAGGGCCAATACACCTAACCTGCTTGTCTTTGGACTGCAGAAGGAAATCAAAGCACAAGTAGGAAACTCCCACAGAGACGGGGAGAACAAGCAAACTCCGTGCAGAGAGGACCCGGGGTGTGAATCCTGGCCCACCTTGCTGTGTGGCAGCAGCACTAGTACTGCATCACCATGCCGCCTCATTATTATCTCCACAGAAAACCAAATAATTTTTTCCATCGATCACACAAATCCCTGAATTTGCACAGTAAAGACAAATTACAAAAATGTGAAGCTCTTATTCATTTCAGAGGTTTCTCCTTCGCCTACCTTCATCCCAACCTTCTTCATCTCCTCGCCTTCCATTTTCCGGTAATACTGCGTGGTTGCTTGGCAAATCGTCATCTGGCAAATTATTATCACAGTCTGCAGGGTCTGTCAGGCTTTCATCTTCAACTATGTGCAACTTGTCTTCGTCGTCCGAGTCGGAGTTTGTTTCCACCACATTGTTGTAATTTGTAACTGAAACAACAGAAAAGGAAGCGAAAATCAGAATTTTGTGTCAGGTCAGAGTTTCGTCATTTGTTCACTAATTTCAGAAAGAATTCCAGATCACTTGGCCTTTTATTGTGAGGTCCACCACACTAGATGAGAAAGTCCAATACAGACTCTTACAGTAATACATTTGGAGCACAGGCAGCGGAGACTGAAGTGGAAGCATGTGACATTATATAGCTCCTTTCATACATTAAAGCAGCGGTCCCCAACTCCAGTACTGGTGGGCTGCAGTGGCTGCAGGTTTTCATTCTAACCCTTTTTCTTAATTAGTGACCTGTTTGTGCTGCTAATTAACTCCTTTTCCATTCATTTTCATTGACTTTTTCTTGAAGACTCGGACCCCTTTATTGTTTCTTTTTCATTAATTAGCAGCCAAACAATAATGAGATACAAAATGAGCCAAAACAACTGGTGTCCACCATACGATATCTGCTATTGCACAATGAGAGCAGCAACAAGCCATGGAATTAAAGGATGAGCTTAATTAATGACAAGAATCAGAGCCTAATGAAGCAACTGGTTAGAGTTTGAGGCCCTGACTTAGTTGGTCTTCTGTTGGCTCCCTCACTTCACGTTTCATTTCTCTCTATTATAATAAAAAATCATGATTTTCTCAGTGAGACACTTTCACGTCCCGCGCGACGAGACTTTGTGCCAAGAGATTTAATCACGCCCTGGGGCCGGAAATAAAAGACAAAGAGCAGATGACAAAGCAGAACGTCGTAAAGAATTCAAAAACGCTGGCGCGACGCACATGCAGAGCAGGTAAGAGATAGTGAAAGTACAAAAATTCAAAAGTCTCAAAAAAATGATAGTAAAGATCGCATTAGCGCAAACAAATGGATATTACTCAGCAAAATAACGGAACAGCGAAAAGAGATGGAATATACTGTTTGATTTATAGATCGTCTAATTTGTGTTGCCATCAGAAATAAATTGTGTTTCTTCCCAATGAAGAGGCGTATCCACGAGAATTAAAAGATTTGTTGTTTGGTGAAAATAGATAGATAGATAGATAGATAGATAGATATGAAAGGCACTATATGATAGATAGATAGATAGATAGATAGATAGATAGATAGATAGATAGATAGATAGATAGATAGATATGAAAGGCACTATATGATAGATAGATAGATAGATAGATAGATAGATAGATAGATAGATAGATAGATAGATAGATAGATATGAAAGGCACTATATGATAGATAGATAGATAGATAGATAGATAGATAGATAGATAGATAGATAGATATGAAAGGCACTATATGATAGATAGATAGATAGATAGATAGATAGATAGATAGATAGATAGATAGATAGATAGATATGAAAGGCACTATATGATAGATAGATAGATAGATAGATAGATAGATAGATAGATAGATAGATAGATAGATATGAAAGGCACTATATGATAGATAGATAGATAGATAGATAGATAGATAGATAGATAGATAGATAGATAGATAGATATGAAAGGCACTATATGATAGATAGATAGATAGATAGATAGATAGATAGATAGATATGAAAGGCACTATATGATAGATAGATAGATAGATAGATAGATAGATAGATAGATATGAAAGGCACTATATGATAGATAGATAGATAGATAGATATGAAAGGCACTATATGATAGATAGATAGATAGATAGATAGATAGATAGATAGATAGATAGATAGATAGATAGATAGATAGATAGATAGATTTATTTATTATTTAGTTTATTAATCCCAAGGGGTAATTCACATACTCCAGCATCAGCATACTGATACAAAAAAAAAAAAATATTAAATTAAAGAGTAATAAAAATGTACGTAAAAACAGACAATAACTTTGTATAATGTTAACGTTTACCCCCCCGGGTGCAATTGAAGAGTCACATAGTGTGGGGGAGGAACGATCTCCTCAATCTGTCAGTGGAGCAGGACGGTGACAGCAGTCTGTCACTGAAGCTGCTCCTCTGTCTGGAGATGATCCTGTTCAGTGGATGCAGTGGATTCTCCATAATGAAATCCTGCGAGAGAAAATTTCAAGCCCCGCGAGACAAGAGTTTATGCAAAGAGATTTGGAAAAGTCCTGCCCACATCTAAAACATTTACAACCACTCACCCGGTTCAGTCATTTCTCATTTGTGTGAATGCTATTGTCAGACACAATTTGTGTAGAGAGAAAGAAACGATATTCACTCACAGGCTGTTCTACGTTGCGTTGTCACGATGTAATTCCAAACACAGAATCAAAATTCAACGCGATATTGATGAAAAGGTAAAAGCGAAATAAGAGATCGAATATATGGACACATGTGATATGACAGAAGTATGTGGATATTGTTCGGCTTTAACTTGTAGATCGTCTAATTCGTGTTGTCATCAGGGAAAAGTAGTGTTGCCTCTCAATGAAGAGGCGTACCCGGGAGAATTAAAAGATTTGTTGTTTGGTGAAAGTGAAATCCACATACGCGAGCGGCAGAGACGTGAAGTGGCAGGTGCGTAGCGCAGGCCAGCAGTGGATTTGGTGAGCACACCTTAGTCTGTTTAAGAAAAGACCTGAAGAAATTCAGGGGAACAAAACTTAAAAAACAAGTCGATTAAAATGAAAGGAAAAAAAGTTAATTAGGAGCAAAAACGGGACACTAATTAAGAAAAGGGTTAGAATGAAAACCTGCAGCCACTGCAGCCCTCCAGGACCGGAGTTGGAGACCCCCGTGTTAAAGTGTCTTTTTTTTTTTAAGGTGCATTTAAATGAAATCTGGAAAGCACCTCCTGTCATCGCCAAGTCTGTCTAGGTGAAGTAACGATTTTGCTGAAACTTTCACTGATGACTCAAATACATCACACTGAATACACATGTGGGCAGCACGGTGGCGCAGTGGTAGCGCTGCTGCCTCACAGTTAGGAGAGACCTGAGGTTCACTTCCCGGGTCCTCCCTGCATGGAGTTTGCATGTTCTCCCCATGTCTGCGTGGGATTCCTCCCACAGTCCAAAGACATGCAGGTTAGGCAGAATGGCGACTCTAAATTGTCCCAAGTGTGTGCTTGGTGTGTGTATGTGTGTGTGCGCCCTGCGGTGGGCTGGCACCCTGCCCGGGGTTTGTTTCCTGCCTTGCACCCTGTGCTGGCTGGGATTGGCTCCAGCAGACCCCTGTGACCCTGTAGTTAGGATATAGCGGGTTGGATAATGGATGGATGGATGAATACACATGTATGAAATATCCATAATTCCTATTTTAAAACGAATTGGCCAGTTTTCAAAACAGAGAAACATTCTGTGCGACCACAACTGCCCATTCTTTTACGGTTTCAAATTTACCTTAAGAGACGTCCTTTCTTCTTGTAAGTTTTGTATGTTTTACATATCGGACAGCCACTCCTGATGGTAAATCACTACGACGTGTGGGGGGGTGGCGCCACTTTAGTGACTTGCCGTGCAAATCTCTGCCACACCTGGGGCTTGAAGTCACACCTGGCAAGTCACGCGATCTTCCTAACTATACAAGTAAAAAATCGGTATGGAATGGCACTTCCATGTTAAATCTTACTTGAGTGATATTGCAGGAAAAGTTTTATAATATAACATAATATATAATATAACAATCAAGTACATTAGCTTAAATAATATCTTTATATATAAAACGACAAGGGCGGCACGGTGGCGCAGTGGGTAGCTCTGCTGCCTCGCAGTTGGGAGACCTGGGGACCTGGGTTCGCTTCCCGGACCCTCCCTGCGTGGAGTTTGCATGTTCTCCCCGTGTCTGCGTGGGTTTCCTCCAGGCGCTCCGGTTTCCTCCCAAAGTCCAAAGACATGCAGGTTAGGTGGATTGGCGATTCTAAATTGGCCCTAGTGTGTGCTTGGTGTGTGGGTGTGTCTGTGTGTGTCCTGCGGTGGGTTGGCACCCTGCCCGGGATTGGTTCCTGCCTTGTGCCCTGTGTTAGCTGGGATTGGCTCCAGCAGACCCCCATGACCCTGTGTTCGGATTCAGCGGGTTGGAAAATGGATGGATGGATGGATAAAACGACAAAACATCTGGTGACTGTTGCAGGGCATCAGGTGACCACAAGAGGGCTGCAATTGCCAAAGAACAAAAGGAAGAAGACGAACAAGCAAACATGGAAGTAATGGTGGGAAATTGGAAAAAACAAAGGCGAGAAGATGTGCAAAGAAAGAGTGAGGTGAGGCCTAGCATATCTGGTGAACTAAGGCAGCAAAAACCTCAAAGTAAGAGGGATGTCAGGGTTGGAATGTACGATGAACAAAGGCAACAAGACGTACAAAGAAAGGGGGATCCATTCATTCATTCATTTAATTCATTCATTCATTCATTACATTTATATAGCGCTTTTCTCAGTACTCAAAGCGCTATCCACACAGGGAGGAACCAGGAAGCGAACCCACAATCTTCCACAGTCTCCTTACTGCAAAGCAGCAGCACTGCCACTGCACCACCTGTGAGGACTATATATAAGGGGATATAAGGCCTAGAATATTTGGTGAACACAGGCATGATTTCGCCAAACTCGAGGCAAAGTGGATTCAGTGGGGTTCACTCATCACTAGTGTGGCCTCCTCAAAGCGTGGGACGTATTTTTCGGTTCTATAATAGAATGGCATTCAAACCTCACACCCCATGATGCCCTTGGGCTGGCACTGCAGGTTCAGAAAGCAGACGAATGAATGCACAAGTGTGTGGAGCCTCTCCATGTTGCTCTGCCGGTTACTGCAGCTGACATTAGGATGGCTCACTTGTGAGAAAATCAGAACTATTCACGATCAGGCTACAGGAACATCCTTTGCTCCTTATAAATAACTAGCTGTCCCCCTGCGGCTCTGCCCACGGAGTAGTGAAACAGGACAAACTTAAAATTGAAAATCAATCAAAAAATTAAAAAAATGTAATTTGTCAGTCAGTCAGTCAGTGTCCAACCTGCTATATCCTAACACAGGATCACGGTGGAGCCAATCCCAGCCAGCACAGGGTGCAAGGCAGGAACAGGGCGCCAGCACACCACAGGGCACACACACACCCACACACCAGGGACAATTTAGGATCGCCAATGAACCTAACCTGCATGTCTTTGGACTGTGGGAGGAAACCCACGCAGACACGGGGAGAACATGCAAACTCCATGCAGGAAGGACCCGGGACGCGAACCCAAGTCTCCTTACTGCGAGGCAGCAGCACTACGACTGTGCCACCATGCTGCCCATATAAAATTCAGTCAGTCATTTACCAACCCACTATATCCTAACTACAGGGTCACGGGGGTCTGCTGGAGCCAATCCCAGCCAACACAGGGCACAAGGCAGGAAACAAACACCGGGCAGGGTGCCAGCCCACCACAGAGTGCACAATATAAGAATATAAATACAAAAAAGAGTTTTTATTTTACAATGCACCTTCCAATGAACACCTCTCCAACAATTAGCCATATATATATATATATATATATATATATATATATATATATATATATCTTAGATATTTTCAGCTGTGGGAACTTTCTTTTTTTTTTTCGTTTGGTGTCATGAATTACAAGCCACAACACACGTAATGTGTACAAACAAACTGATCCGAGATAATACGAGATGGAGTCTCCGTGCAGGATTTCACCTTTGGCCACATGAGCAGGTTTGTTTATGGGACTAATTATTATTACTGAATATAATTAGCTCATGTTGCTATGAAGCCGACCGTTTTAATCCCATGTAGTGCTGAAGATTAATAATAAAGTGTGAAGCAAGGTGTGCAGCTCTAATTAAGGAGAGCAGGGGGTGAAAATGGAATATTGATTTAAGAGCCTGGCTGAGCAGTTTAGGCCGACCCGCGGCGTAATTAGGAGGCTTTTTGGGGTTTTTCTCTTTCTGTCACTCAAAAAAAGGCCTTGAGGGGAGGATCTTAAACCATCGGTTTAACGAAATAAGCTGCTGATACGCTAGAGAAAGCTCAATTTAGCCTTTCATTTCAGAAAGGGGTCCCCACTTTTATTTACCAAGTGCTATCTGTTCCTATCAGATGTTGGGACAGCTTAGCTATTAGCTCAACGAAGGACTGAATGGCCTCCTCTTGTTTGTCAAATTTCTTAAGTTCACTGCACTGGAACTTGTGCAGATATAAAATAAATACACTAAGCTGACAGTCTATTAGGCATAAACCCCCCCAAACCCACACACATACACTATATGGCCAAAGGTTTGTGGCTATATGGCTCCGCCTCTTAATGCTGATTGGTCATTTGATTACATTTAGTTTTGGCACAATTACAGTGGGGTCTCAAATCGAATTGCAATACATACGCAGCTGCCGCTAAGCGAAATGCAACACATTTGCTTTACTTTTACTTACGATACGCAATCTATGAACATGAATTAAAATTTGTGAAAGACGACACTCTGTGCCTGGCATCCCGGCTGCTGAAGAACTGGGATCCTTGCTCGGCAGGGATGCCAATAGCGTAGAAGGACTGGGGAAGACAATTTATTCAGGACATTGTCTCTCCCAACACCCTAGGTGGCAGGCCTCCTCTTGGGTACTGCTATGGAGACCCACAGGGCATATTGGGAATTGTAGTTCTTTTGGCCAGCCCTGTCACACTACGGCAATGTTTCTCAACCTTTTAAGTATTTGTGACCCGAGTTTTCATAACAGTTTTAATCGCGCTCCCCCTAACGTTTTTTTGAAAGAAGCTCACTAATATCAATTTGTTCTTTTTTAATTAATGATATATCATAGATGCATATTTTATTATACCTACTCAACTTTTATCGACATTTATCTAACTCTATATTTATTTTTCTAGTATCAGAATGTAGTTTAAGTTAATTTGTTTTGGTTTCAATAGATGTATTTTTCATATTTTCGATTCTTGTTTTCTTTTTTTTACATCTTCGCGCCCCTCCTTTTTGTTACTTTGCGCCCCTCTAGGGGGGCCCGCCCCACAGTTTGAGAACCACTGCAATACGGAAACCCACAAGGCATGTTGGGAATTGTAGTTCTTTTCGCCAGCCCTGTCACACTACGGAAACCCACAGGGCATATTGGGAATTGTAGTTCTTTTGGCCAGCCCTGTCACACTATGGAGACTCACAGGGCATATTGGGAATTGTAGTTCTTTTGGCCAGCCCTGTCACACTACGGAAACCCACAGGGCATGTTGGGAATTGTAGTTCTTTTCGCCAGCCCTGTCACACTATGGAGACTCACAGGGCATATTGGGAATTGTAGTTCTTTTCGCCAGCCCTGTCACACTACGGAAACCCACAGGGCATGTTGGGAATTGTAGTTCTTTTCGCCAGCCCTGTCACACTACGGAAACCCACAGGGCATATTGGGAATTGTAGTTCTTTTGGCCAGCCCTGTGAATTGCAGTTCTTTTGGCCAGCCCTGTCACACTATGGAGACTCACAGGGCATATTGGGAATTGTAGTTCTTTTGGCCAGCCCTGTCACACTATGGAGACTCACAGGGCATATTGGGAATTGTAGTTCTTTTGGCCAGCCCTGTCACACTATGGAGACTCACAGGGCATGTTGGGAATTGTAGTTCTTTTGGCCAGCCCTGTCACACTACGGAAACCCACAGGGCATGTTGGGAATTGTAGTTCTTTTGGCCAGCCCTGTCACACTACGGAAACCCACAGGGCATATTGGGAATTGTAGTTCTTTTGGCCAGCCCTGTCACACTATGGAGACTCACAGGGCATATTGGGAATTGTAGTTCTTTTGGCCAGCCCTGTTGGTGCTGCCAGGGGGCGTTGAGAGGATTTACATGGCAGGGCTCCAGACGTACCCAAAAGTATTTCCAAGCCACAGTATTGGGACACTGGAAGTGCACCCGAGTTTTACATCAGCCTCCCTCACCCAGGCGAGTCAGAGTCGGTAGGAAGCCTGGAGGAGCAGAGGAATAGAAAAACTCTTGATGTATTGTATTCCGTGTGCTCTTTTAAAGCCTTATTGTGAAGGAATTCAAAGGATTAAAACCTTTATATTAATTGGGACTTGTGTGTTTGCCTTTGTGTCGGGGGTGTGAGAGGTTGCAGCGCCCCCGGTGGTCACAAATGCAATGCGTTTTTTTTTTACTGCATTTTTACCAACACGAAAATTGTGTGCCGTGGTGTAAAGCGATTAATCATTTGGTTGGCATGTTGCTAATTATGACACGATAAAACCTGCCAAAATAAAGTAGCCCACTTGCATACGCATTGCATTTCAACATAGTTAACACATTGGATTGCATTTAGTTTTGACACAAATAAACTTCTGTAAAAAAAACGGAGTGAAAGGTTGAAATATCCAAGAAATCCCAAGCAGAGAAATAAAATCACAACGCACAAGAACTCACCAAACTCTCAGAGCACATTCCTAGTGGGGGACCACCCAAAAAACACACGGAATTGTACACCGAGCACACGATACAAAAAAGGAACACTAACATAAAACAATGAGCCAAATGTGAAACTAAAATTGAATAAAATAAGAATATGAACCCTGAGGAGTCCATGGAGAGGTGGAGATAAGCTCTGGAGAGGAGAGGAATGAAGGTCAGTAGGACCACCGTGACGGAATACATGTGTGTTAATGAGAGGGAGGTCAGTGGAATGGTGAGGATGCAAGGAGTAGAGTTGGCAAAGGTGGATGAGTTTAAATACTTGGGATCAACAGTACAGAGTAATGGGAATTGTGGAAGAGAGGTGAAAAAGAGACTGCAGGCAGGGTGGAATGGGTGGAGAAGAGTGTCAGGAGTGATTAGTTACAGACGGATATCAGCAAGAGTGAAAGGGAAGGTCTACAGGACGGTAGTGAGACCAGCTGTGTTGTATGGGCTGGAGACGGTGGCACTGACCAGAAAGCAGAAGACAGAGCTGGAGGTGGCAGCACAGTTAAAGATGCTAAGATTTGCATTGGGTGTGACGAGGATGGACAGGATTAGAAATGAGGACATCAGAGGGTCAGCTCAAGTTGGACGGTTGGGAGACAAAGTCAGAGAGGCGAGATTGCGTTGGTTTGGACATGTGCAGAGGAGAGAGGCTGGGTATATTGGGAGAAGGATGGTAAGGATAGAGCTGCCAGGAAAGAGGAAAAGAGGAAGGCCTAAGAGAAGGTTTATGGATGTGGTGAGAGAGGACATGCAGGTGATGGGTGTGACAGAACAAGATGACGAGGAAAGGAAGATATGGAAAAAGATGATCTGCTCTGGCAAACCTTAACAGGAGAAGCTGAAAGAAGAAGAAGAAGAAGAATATGAACCCTGACTGAAATATAGCCGAGTGGGAGCAGAAGGGGAGACCAGGGAAATGAACAAGGACCTCAAGGGAAGCCCCACATCGTGTTCTCCTCAACAAAGTAAAGCAAGTGTGTTAAAGGAAAAGAACAGATGAAGATTTCTGAAATGGCAATTGTTCTCAGTAGAATTTCGTCTGTTGGTCGTTTTGTCTAATTAATGACTGTGTTTTGACATTTGGACTTTACCTTTCGGTTGGCCCTTTTTGCCTAATGATTCTTTTTGAATTTTCAACTTTTATTGGATTCTTAGTATTCTAAGTTTGTTTTCATAAATTCAGATATTTTCTATAACTCTTTGAGGGCTGAATATTTTTTCCAAAAACTTTTGTTTTCTAAAAAGCACCCAAAGCAATGACTTCACAAAAAAATCAACATAAAACGTCTGGCGCTGTGTGCTGTGGTTGGTGTCGGCGCCTGTTTGGCATCTCTGGCAGCAGAGGGTGCGTGGGGGCAGCTCTAACGTCAAACAGGAATGCATGGCAGGCCAGCTACCTGGCTGTCTTCACGATGCGGTGGCCGTCACAGTGTAACACAATCTGGTTGGTACCTCTTGTCATCGTTAAGTGGCGGTCCTCCCAGGCCAACGTTGCTGTAGGCGCATCAACTACACGAATGTGTTCAGCACCACGATCAGCTAGGGAGCGGTTATCTGAGGCTGGCACCTCACTTCCGTTGTTGTTCTCCATTTCCAGATCACTTGTATCAAAATCGGAGTCCGATTCAGTGATAATACGCAAAACGTCACCCACGGAGTCTCGCTTTGGTCTCTCGCCAGACGTCGATGCCATTTTAGAGGTTGTTTGCTCTTTTCTACTCACGCATGTGCAGAAAATCAAACACAAATAGACAAAACCAACTTTCCTTCTAGCACAGAGAGTTGAACTAAAATGTAACGACAAGTTTTGTCGCCATTTACAGGCAAATCTACCCCTGAATTTCGACAAAAGTTGACATCCGCCCTGAAAGAGTTAAACTGAGTCTGTTATTTGCTTTTCGGGGGCTCACAGTCTTTGCTTTTACCCCAAACACTGCCACACCTCAGTGCTACCCAAGTAGCCCCCCCCCAACAATCCACTGGAGAGCTCCACTCTACAGCATGCCCTTGTAATGATCCTCCTCATCCTCCACCCAAGGCAAACATGAAGGCTTACTGGCCCACCTCCCCTCTTTCTTATTTTTGGAATAGAGCTCCATGCCATCTTATTTATTGTTCATTGTTCATGCTGGTAAAAAAAAACACAAAAGAAGTCACGTTGGTGACTCCATATATGATGTGATTTCCAGTGATACTTCACTTTAAACCTCTCATCTCTGCACGGAGTGCAGAACCTTTTGGGTTAATTTTTTTTTTCCAGAAGTCACACAGCAAGAAGAGTCCAAGGACCCCCCTATTTCTAGATTTTCCACATGAGTTCATGACACCGACTGAGTCACCCAGGCTTATGACTCACTCTGCCTGCCTCCGTGTCAATATGTGCGCTGCCTACGACGGCCGCTCCTCGCCGGCAACTTCATTACCTCTCATCATCGCCTGTGCCAACTCGAGAGATGATGAACTTCCCACTCTGGGCCTGCTGTGTTGCAGCTTACAGCATCGACTGCACTGCGTCATCGGGTCTGCCGATTGCTTTAGGTCCTCAAGATTTAATGGCCCTGATTAGCATGTGGAGCTTTCTGACCTACTCGAGCACTCCTGAGGTGAGCCAATGTCAATGTCACATTAGCTGGTGGTAACCAGGGAGGGGAAACCTTTTCGCAAATCATTATTCAAGACGTCCGGCCATCGAAGGGACGAAAATTAGGAGCCAACTCTGGATGGGTTAGCACTTATGGTGCAGATGGGTCCAGCTGCAGACCTCTGCTACTCTGTGATTCAGTAGCTCTGCTGGACAGCCAATTAGATTGCAGATTTTTTGCCACTCCCCCCTAATCTTAACCTGGCATTATCACTGCTATATATATATATATATACAGGGTAGGATTCAAAAATAATGAGCCTCATTTTGTTCTGACGCGAACGCACCTCGCCGCGCGCCCCACTTGCCAGCGACGGCGACGGTGGGTGTTGGCTTCACAACGCAACGGAGCTCCTACCGCTCCAAGCTTTCGGAGCGGTAGGATCGGCCTTGACGAGAACCCCTGTGCGGTAGTGCGTTACACGGCGGAATGGAAAGTTCGTTAGAGCAAAGGTACGCATTGAAGACAAAGACCATGCTTATTGCCTTCTTCGGAGTGAAGGGGATCATCCACTATGAGTTTGTCCCGCAAGGACAGACCGTGAATGCTACTTACTACTTGGAAGTCCTGAAAAGGCTGAAAAGAAGCGTCGCACGCAAGCGAAGCGACATCAAGGACAGCTGGAAGCTTCACCATGATAACGCGCCCAGCCACACCGCCTTCATCGTGAGCGCCTACCTGGCCCGGGTGAACGTTCCGGTGGTCCCCCAGCCTCCCTACAGTCCAGACGTGTCGCCTTCTGACTTCTTCTTGTTTCAGCACTGAAAGGAAAACGCTTCGACTTGATCGAGGACATCCAAGCAAATGTCAAGGCAGCCCTTGCAGCCATCCCGGAACAGGCCTACGTGGACGCCTTCGAGTCATGGAAAAGCCGCCTACAAAAGTGTATTGATGCAGGAGGTGCCTATTTTGAAGACTATTAATTAGTTGTACCGATTTGCTCAATAAATTTGTCTTTTTGAACAAAGGCTCATTACTTTTGAATCCTACCCTGTATATATACAGTATATACATATATATATATATATATATATATATATATATATATATATATACATACATTCATTGCATTCGTAGTCTGAGTCCCAACCTGAATTGTGTGGGTGGTTACCTACCAGGTAACGCTTGTGGTTGGTCTGCCATTCGGCAAACATCTGCCACGGTGCCCTCTTCAGTTGTGAGAAGGAGATCATGGAATGTTGCATAGTTTACTGTTAAATAATGCATTCCAAGAGTACGTGACACGTGTTTCACCCTCATTTGGGCTCATCAGGCGTACACACTCTACTGCTCCCCTCTCGGAGAATCGAACCTCGGACGTCAGCGTCAGAGACGAAGCCCCTTTGCACTGCGCCACGGCGTGTGGTTCGTTTATTTGACAGCCTGTAGGTCCGGAGTAATTACATTCATTGCATTCACAGTCTGAGTTCTGACCTGAATTGTGTGGGTGGTTACCTACCAGGTAACGCTTGTGGTTGGGTGTCAAATAAACGAACCACACGCCATGGCGCAGCGTAAAGGGGCTTTGCCTCTGACACTGATGTCCGAGGTTCGATCCCCGAGAGGGGAGCAGTAGAGTGTGTACGCCTGATGAGCCAAAATGAGGGTGAAACATGTGTCGCGTACTCTTTGCATTATTTGACAGTAAAATATGCAAGATATATACAGTGGAACCTCGGTTTGCGAGTAACTTGGTTTACGAGTGTTTTGCAAGACGAGCTAAAATTTTTAATAAATTTTGACTTGATAAACGAGTGAGGTCTTGCAATACAAGTAGTATGTATACGCTTTGTCTGCTGAGTGGCATGTGATCACAACTGAGCTGACGGTTCTTCTCTCTCTCTCGCTGCGGGATTGTGGGTAATCGTCTCCTATTCTCCGTCTGAGTCAGCGTGCCTCACTCATATAGTCAACATCCGTACGAGCGTATACTGTTTACTACAGCATTGTGACTGTGTGTGTGTGTGTGTGTGTGCTGTGACGTGCTAGTCCCTGTCATGCGCCTCAAAACACGAGGCTGAGTCTCAGTACTTTAGCAACACCAGCTTTATTCAGCTTGAAACAGCAACAGCGCTGTTATTTATTGTAGCGGGATCTGCCACTCTCCTATACACAGACACAGCAGTCAGGCAGGGCCCTGCACATTTATAATGGTCCTTGTTCCTTGTATCACCCATCAACTGCAGGCGCTTATAGCATGTCCGCGATCTTTTCGGATTCGGTTTTACGGCGAACTGCTACAGTGCTGGGAGTCTGCGATTGCTTTGGGACGCTCTTCCACGTGTCGTCCCGTTGGATGGAATCCCACAAGAGTTTAGAAACTCACTCACACCAGCCACGATTCTTTTCAAAGGTAAAGTGCAGGTTAATTTGTTTTATGTATTTTTACTTTATATTTTGTATTAATCATTTTTATATGAATAGTTTTGGGTTGTGGAACAAATCATCTGAGTTTCCATTATTTCTTATGGGGAAATTCACTTTGATATACGAGTGCTTTGGACTGCGAGCACATTTCCGGAACGAATTATGCTCGCAAACCGAGGTTCCACTGTGTATATATATATATATATATATATATATATATATATATATATATATATATATATATATATATATATTATACATACACATATATATACATATACATATACATATCCTCTTTAATAAAACCCCTGTGTGCGTCCAGTGTCCGTGTGTGTGTGTGTCGTCTGGTGAAGTGCGCATATGCGGGGCACAGTGCGATGCTTCAAAGGCCGCCTGACGCGTCACACAAGACAGAGAGGGCAGGACCTATAAAATATCGCGCAGCCGATCTAATCGGATTTCGGTAAATGAGGTAACACCTAAAACAAAATCCAATCGGGTACTGAGACGCGGAGACCAGCTTCCCCACCTCAGATTTGCGATTAACAAACTTGGCCCGGTAAAAGTGTAAAGTGTCAGTCGTTGAAGGGGTTTTCCTAAATATACGAATTTTCATGATATTACATTAGGATGACTTTTAAATGCAGTTTTATTTTCGCGCACATAAAATCCGTTGCTGGGGAGACGCCACACATACAATAATCAGCTGCACGCCAGCACAGATTAAAATACTTGTTGGGGAACTGCACAGTACTTGCTGGAGAGATGTATTACTGCGAGAGAAAATTAAAGGCACACAATAAATACAGTGACACATATTACAGCCACATACAAGCCAGGATTACTGTAACAGAAAATAGACGGTCCCTTGCCATTTAATATAGACTGTTCCTACTAATGTTTATGCACTACTGTTCTAGCGCCCGTTATTGTAACGGGCTTAATGTCTAGTATATACTGTATATAAGCAGGTTTACAGTTGTTCATATGGAAAAAGCCAGGCAGGTTATGATCATTACAATAGCTTTATTAACTCAGTAGCTGGAGCTCTGGAGGTCTGCAGTTAGTGTCCATTGTCATAGTGGGCCAATTTAGATTGGCAAATGAACTTAGCACGAGTGAGTCTGAATGTCAACCTCAGCAGGCCACTGCATTCGATATTCGACAACATTTGTCACAGGGCAAAAACCCAACACTGGAAAGGCACGATCCAGACCAATTTAAATTCACCAAATAACCCTAACCTGCACGTCGGGGGTCAGATGGTAGGCAAACCACTTTAAAGTTGGGAACATAGACATCAACAATCAGCCCTGCAGTGGTCAACAAAGAGAAAACTGAACAGAACTGACATGTGACATTCAGAGTAATGACAGCCGAGGCTGGAATATGGCACATCTTGATCTAGGACAGGGGGTCCCCAATTCCGGTCCTGTTGGACCCCAGTGGCTGCAGGTTTTCATTCTAACCCTTTTCTTAATTAGTGGCCCATTTTTGCTGCTAATTAACTTCTTTTGAATTCATTTTCATTGACTTGCTCTTGAAGACTCAGACTCCTTAATTGTTTCTTTTCCCTTAATTAACAGCCATACGATAATGAGATATAAAATTAGCCAAAACAGGACCAGCATACTGTGACCATCATACAATATATAAAAATAAAGAAAGATGAAGCTCTCAGGAATGTCAATCTGTTCAGGTCCCCAAAACATTTGACCAGAGCTCTTAGAAAACAGAAAATCAACAATTTCAGAAATGGCTGCTAATGCACCACGACAGCAGCAACAAGCCATGGAATTAAAGGACGAGTTTAATTAACAACAAGAATCAGCGCCTAATGAAGCAACTGGTTGGAGTTTGAGGCCCTGACTTAGGTGTTGGCTCACTCAGTTCACATTTCATTTCTGTTTAAGGAAAGAAACAAAGCAATTCAGAGGAACGATGAAGACATTTTTGATTTGAAATTTGAAATGAAGAAATTTCCCCTTGGGATTAATAAAGTGTCTATCTATCTATCTATCTATCTATCTATCTATCTATCTATCTATCTATCTATCTATCTATCTATCTATCTATCTATCTATCTATCTATCTATCTATCTATCTAAATACAGGGGAACAAATCTTAAGAAACAAGTCAATTAAAATGAATGGAAAAGGAGTTAACTAGCAGCAAAAACAGGTCACTGATTAAGAAAAGGGTTAGAATGAATGATAGGAGCTGTGCATGATAACAAACGTATTACTGGATTTGCTATCAAAGGGGACGACTTTCTTCACAGCATTGCGAAGGCTCAAGAAAACTGTCTTAATCACTAGAATGGAGTTCTTTTGGAAAGTGGGAGTTTCAAAATTTCATTAACATCCTGAAATAGTCGCCAAAAAAAGAATTAATCGGAACGGTGATTTTATATCTCACAAAGCGGGGATGGCAGGGGTCACCTGTTATCCTGTTGCTTTTATGATGATGTCACGCGAGCAGTGTCTCTGTGTCATTACTAAAGTGACATAACAACAAATGTAAGGAAACAAAAATAGCCAAAAGTGACAAAGACTGTATATAAATAAGGTCTAATAAAAAAAAAAACATTGCAATATTCAGATTCTGCATGAATCAAAAACCTCAAGTAAGCACCAATTATTATATTATTAATATTCAAGAAATAAACCACTAAAAACCAAAAACAGAAACAGATCCTAACATTCACAGTGTGGCCTTGTTTGTTGTCACTGCTCAATAAATGAGGCAGCTATTACAATAAATCTGTGACGGTGCTGCGGAAAGGACTTCAATTCCCAGCAGTCATCAGCAGTGTGCAGGAGCTGATGGGAGGAGGCCTTGATTAGTGACCATCTTAAAGGAAATTGGAGGTTAAGTTAACATATTTTAGAGCGACAGTCTTTCACACACAGTCTCCAAGTGTGTAACGGTTCATAAAAAAAAATGGCTGTTCTGTGTACAGTACACGGTGGCATCGCTGTGCTTGTAGAGGACACAATCATTTACTTATTTGGCTGATGTCTTTATCATCAAGGTGACTTACAACATTTCTTATACATAAATGTCTACGCGTGGAAGTGTGTGTGTCTGTCTGTCCGGCCCAGAAGTGTGAGAGTACAGCAATGAAGTTCAGAGAGCCGGCCAGGCAGCCCCAAGTTAGCGAGTCGGAAGAAGAAAGAAGGACGAGGCTACAACATGAAGCTGAAAGAAAGCGACTCTGTCACCAAAGTGAGACCGCCGAGGAAAGACAAAGTCGCTTAGTCGTTGATAGACAAGCAAGGCGAGCACATCTGCAAAACGAAACCACTAAGGAGAGAGAAACTCGCTTAGCTGCTGATAGACAAGGGGTGTGAGTACGTCCTCAAAACAAAACCTCTGAGGAGAGAGAAACTCGCTTAGCTGCTGATACACGTGAGGCGAGCACATCTGCAAAACGAAACCACTAAGGAGAGAGAAACTCGCTTAGCTGCTGATAGACAAGGGGTGTGAGTACGTCCTCAAAACAAAACCTCTGAGGAGAGAGAAACTCGCTTAGCTGCTGATACACGTGAGGTGAGCACATCGGCAAAACAAAACCTCTGAGGAGAGAGAAACTCGCTTAGCTGCTGATAGACAAGGGGTGTGAGTACGTTCTCAAAATGAAACCATTGAGGAAAGACAAAGTCGCTTAGCCATTGATAGACAAGGGGGGCGAGCACGTCGGCAAAACAAAACCTCAGAGGAGAGAGAAACTCGCTTAGTTGCTAATAGATAAGGGGGGTGAGCACATCGGCAAAACGAAACCTCTGAGTAGAGAGAAACTCGCTTAGCCACTGATACACGTGAGGTGAGCACATCGGCAAAATGAAACCTCTGAGAGAGAGAAACTCGCTTAGCTGCTGATACACAAGGGGTGTGAGTACGTCCTGAAAATGAAACCGTCGAGGAAAGACAAAGTCGCTTAGCCATTGATAGACAAGGGGGGCGAGCACATCGGCAAAATGAAACCTCTGAGGAGAGAGAAACTCATTTAGCCGCTGATAGACAAGGTAGGTGAGTATGTCCTCAAAATGAAACTGTTGAGGAAAGACAAACTTGCTTAGCTGCAAATAGACAAGTGAGGCGAGCACATCGGCAAAATGAAACCTCTGAGGAGAGAGAAACTCGCTTAGCCGATGATAGACAAGGTGGGTGAGTACGTCCTCAAAACAAAACCTCAGAGGAAAGAGACACTCACTTAGACGCTAATAAATAAGGGGCGCGAGCACATCGGTAAAACGAAACCGCCATCTCTGCATTCCAATTTTTTTTTTGACAATTTCAATAGTTTCTAGGAGCCCAGGCTTTTTACAGCACAGGCTTATACAGCTAGTATGATATAATTGGTTACATTTATTTTTATTTGTCCAATTGGCGCACAGGCAGGTCATGTGACATAGTGACAGTAGCAGGACTTGAACCCCCAAACTTCAGGGTTTGAAGTCTAAAGCCTTAGCCACCACACCACACTGCCACCATCATGGCTGACATAACTCATCCGTATAAGATAGGCATATCCTGACTGATTGCATTCTCTACAGTTAATTAATTGTATATTCCATACTACCAGAGTTAAGATTTCAGTGCTCCTCCGACACTGGGCCACAAACAGGACTGCCTGATGGCCACAGGGTGTTAATGAGTCTGGGAACAGTGACAAAATCAGAAAAGTGGATGCACGCTCCATTGCCAGCTTTTGTAGGAAAAATGGCCACTGCAATGTCAAATGTCGACTCACAACAGTACACTCTCCGCAGTGTCGCCAATATGGGTCCAGAGAGACAATGGGAGATTGCCAGTAGAGAAGACTATATAAAAAAAACAAAGAAATACGCAGAAAAATATGTATAGAAACAGAAAGGAGCACAAAGGTCTGGGCAGATTAAATTGAATGAAAGTAAACATAAAAAAGTATTACACATTGGAAGTAAAAATGTGAGATCTGAATGCACAATGGGAGGTCTGAAACTATGAAAGGACGCCTTACGAGAAGGAGCTGGGAGTCATAGTGGACTCATCAATGTCTACATCGAGACCATCCAGAAGGCTAACAGACTGTCAGGTCATATAGCACCTTGATGTGTGGCGTACATGTCACAGGAGGTGACGCTCAATCTTTATAACACACTGGTGAGGCCTCATCTGGAGTCCTGTGGGCAGTTTTGGTCTCCATATTATACAAAAGACATAGCAGCACTAGAGAAAGTCCAGAGAAGAGCAAACAGATGGACTCCAGGAGAGAGTGGCATGATCTATGTGTAGAGACTGACAGAGTTGGACCTTTTCAATTTAACCAAAACGACATTAAGACGGGACGTGACTGAGGAGTTTCAAATAATGAACGGAGTTAGCACAGTGCATCCAAGTTGTTACTTTAAAGTACATTCTGCAACAAGAACTCGGCGACTTGAAACGTTGCACAAACATTAGAAAGTTTTTCTTCACACACAAAAACCCCATGGAATAAATGACCAAGTAGTGTGGTGGGGAGCAGTTACGAGACCTTCCCATCTCGACTTCATTTCATTTAGGACAATAAGATGAATAGGATGGACACGCACGCTGGGCTGAATGGCCTGTTCTCGTCATTTATGACTCTGCTCCCCCACTTCAAGGACCCACTCTTGCCATCTGCCCAATGCTGCTGGGAAAGAAAAGCCTCCTGCCTCCCTGCCACCCTAAATTAGATTATGCAGGTCGGTTACTTCCTACTGCCAACCAGAAGACCCGCTGTCAGAAGTCCAGTCATGGATATCTCGTTACCTCCTAATAAAAATGCAACTAAAGCCCAACGCATTTCATTTACGCAGCTGTCAGATGTAACTTGAGGTAAAATTTATCAGGTTAACACCAGAGCTTGATGCTGCAATCAAGCTGGGGGTCCGATGACGGAATACAAATCAGATGGTGATGGGAAAAACAAACACAAAAAAAAAAAATCAGGAGTGGTCTCCCCTCGACCTTCTCGTATGCTCAAATATGGGGATGGACAGCTGAGGAGTAAACCGCAAGACAAGGATTATACAGGGTGGTCCATATTTATGCATATGATTGAAAAGGCGTTAGCAAACTACCAATGTTATTATCAAGTAATATAATGGAACATTCTGTACTCAAACACAGCAGGGGTTGCCCGGTCCAGCACATCGTCACTCCCATTCTCAGGCTACACAGTGATGCCATTTTTGATTCTTTTCGCACAGTAGTTTAAATGCTACAGCCTGTGAAATGTCATAAATATGGGCCACCCTGTGTTTCTCTATTATGTACATTAAAGAACCATCAACAACAAATCAAATTAATAATATAATGAACAATTATTATAAAAGTAAAGTTGAATAAATCGGACTGTGCAGCTCCATGAATAAAAGGTAACATACCACTTCCGGTTAGCAGATATAGCCCAAAAGTTGATAGAAATCTACGCTTTGTACCTAATACTCGTATGCAAAATTTGGTTGACCAAAGTGAAACTGTACTCAAGTTATCGTGTTTACACACACGCACACACACCCCCACGCACACACACACAGACTTAATTCCAAAAATGGTATTTTCGGACTCAGGGAGGTCTAAAACATCGAGATTCATCAAAATCTGGAAATCAAATTTTTGGACGATTACAATTCTTTCCCTATGAAAAAGTAAATCGGACTCAGGGACATCTAAAACATCGAGATTCATCAAAATCTCGAGGTCGAATTTTTTCATGACTACTATACTTTCTCTACACTTTGTATACGAAGTAAAAATACAAAAAAATCTCGAGTGGTCTCCCCTCGACTTTCTCATATACTCAGATATGGAGATAAAAATGAATAATATATTGAACAATTATTATAAAAGTACAGTTGAATAATTTGGACTCTGTAGCTGAATAAAAAAAAACAAAACAAAAAGTCGAGTATGTGTTCAGGTAAAGTACCACCTCTGGTTGATGGATTTGGCCTAAAAGTAGATATAGATCTACAATTTTTGGTGAAACGACCACATGTCAAATTTCGTCCATCTATCTCGTTGCATTTTTGAGTTATCGTGTTTACACACAGAGAGACAGAATTCCATAAATTATATTTTCGGACTCAGGGAGGTCTAAAACATCGAGATTCATAAAAATCTGGAAATCAAATTTTTGGACAATTACAATTCTTTCCCTACGGGAAAGTAAATCGGACTCAGGGACATCTAAAACATCGAGATTCATCAAAATCTCGAGGTCGAATTTTTTCATGACTACTATACTTTCTCTACACTTCGTACACAAAGTAAAAATACACAAAATCCCGAGTGGTCTCCCCTCGACTTTCTCATATACTCAGATATGGAGATAAAAATGAATAATATATTGAACAATTATTATAAAAGTACAGTTGAATAATTCGAACTCTGTAGCTGCATGAATAAAAAAAAATCAAAAAGTCGAGTATGTGTTCAGGTAAAGTACCACCTCTGGTTGATGGATTTGGCCAAAAAGTAGATATAGATCTACAATTTTTGGTGTAACAACCACATGTCAAATTTCGTCCATCTATCTCGTTGCGTTTTTGAGTTATCGTGTTTACACACAGACAGACAGAATTCCATAAATGGTATTTTTGGACTTGAGAAAACATTGAGATTCAGCAAAATATTGAGGTTGAATTTTTTCACGACTACTATACTTTCTCTACACTTTGTATACGAAGTAAAAATATAAAAAATCAGGAGTGCTCTCCCCTCGACTTTCTCATATACTCAACTATGGGGATGGATATTTGAGGAGTAAACTGAAAGACAAGTTTACAACAAATCAAATGAAAGAAATAATATACTGTATTGAACAATTATTATAAAAGTAAAGTTGAATAAATCGGACTCTGCCGCTACATGAATAAAAGGTAAAGTACCACTTCCGGTTAATGGAAATAGCCCAAAAGTTGATAGAAATCTACGTTTTGTACCGAAAACTTGTATGCAAAATTTAGTTGACCTAAGTGAAGGCGTACTCAAGTTATCGTGTTCACACACACACACGCACACAGACACAGACATAATTCCAAAAATGATATTATTGGACTCAGGGAGGTCTAAAATGTCAAGAATCATCAGACTCTCAAAGTCGAATATTTGGATGCTTACAATACTTTTCCCATACTTTATATACGAGAAAGTAAAAAAAAAATTTGAAATATTCAACGAGTCCGGAAACAGCAGAGAAACGTTCATCTCTTCCTTCCTGCTGCTCCACAGATCGAAAGCCAAATCTGTCAGGATGTTCTGCAGATATGTTATCAATAACTCACTAAACTGTTATAAGTTTCATGTGGAGATGATAAGTTTAATACAATGCGTTTTTAAAATGACCCTTTTTTAGCACACCGGGGTCCTCACACTTTCTTGGTTACACCACATGGGAATCGTGACAAGAAACAACAAAAAGACTGGCAATAGAAGACGGGCAAGCAAGTCAGCATGGCCTGCGCTGTTACAGGGCACCTCTGGGCTGGCAGCACAGCCAACAAGTGAAAAGAGCTGGTGCTGCATGGAAACAGATGGCCCACCACCACCAGGGGACGCTGAGAACACGATGGCTCAGCAGTTAGTGTTAGCTCACAGCCCCGGCCTGGCACTTCACCCACCGCCCATGACAGGTTTGTACGTTTTCTTCTGCTTCCTTCCTACACCCTAAGATGTGCACGACAGCCTGGCTTGAGTGAGTGTGAGTGTGGGTGAGAGTGCCCTGTGATGGACAGATTTCTCTCCCGGCTTGTCCCAAAATGCAATGCAGGGTAATTTCTGACTCACGGAGAAGCAGGTTACAAAACTGAACGGATCACTCATTAGGCAAATCTGAAAAAGGTTAGAAGGGCTGACTTGACAGTCTACTGACGCACATAAAAATGAAACCGACGGAGTGGCGTGAACCTTCAGAGGAGGAGAAGGAGGAGGACAAGGAGGAAGCGGAGGTTACCAGCCTGCTGTTAATATAATATGGTGATGTACGATTGTCTGAAACTTTGGAGTCGCTAAATCAAACCTGACAGCATTAAAGAAGTGCAAAAGGATGTGAATAGACAGGAAAGGTCCATCAGTAACTATAATGAGCACCGAAATGGCAGTCGAAACATCAAAAAAAATCAAAAACTGTCCAACAATGAGTATGGAAGTAGAATCAAGATGAAGCAACGAGTCTCACTCACATACCTGATCAGAAAACTGGAGCTCATGCAAGAAGTCACTGTGGCTTGACAGTGGAAAACAACTGAGTGGCAGAGCATTACATACAGCAACTGCCAAGGTTAGGGTTAGGGTCAGCCGGACAGAAAGGCAGTATATAATAGATAGATAGATAGATAGATAGATAGATAGATAGATAGATAGATAGATAGATAGATAGATAGATAGATAGATAGATAGATAGATATGAAAGGCACTATATAATAGATAGATAGATAGATAGATAGATATGAAAGGCACTATAGATAGATAGATAGATAGATAGATAGATAGATAGATAGATAGATAGATAGATAGATAGATAGATAGATAGATAGATATGAAAGTCAGTCAGTCATCAGTTAGTCAGTATCAAACCCACTATATCCTAACACAGGGTCACAGGGGTCTGCTGGAGCCAATCCCAGCCAACACAGGGCGCGAGGCAGGAAACAAACCCTGGGCAGGGTGCCAGCCCACCACAAGGCACACACACACCCACACACCAAGCACACACTAGAGACAATTTAGGATCGCCAATACACCTAACCTGCATGTCTTTGGACTGTGGGAGGAAACCCACGCAGACACGGGGAGAACGTGCAAACTCCACACAGGGAGGATCTGGTAAGTGAACCCGGGTCTCCTAACTGCGAGGCAGCAGCGCTACCACTGAGCCACCGTGCCACCTACAGATATTTATGAAAGGCACTATATAATAGATAGATAGATAGATAGATAGATAGATAGATAGATAGATAGATAGATATGAAAGGCAGTATATAATAGATAGATATGAAAGGGACTATATAATAGATAGATAGATAGATAGATAGATAGATAGATAGATAGATAGATAGATAGATAGATAGATAGATAGATATGAAAGGGACTATAGATAGATAGATAGATAGATAGATAGATAGATAGATAGATAGATAGATAGATAGATAGATAGATACGAAAGGGACTATATGATAGATAGTGTCACAGGTGGCTGGAGGGATGATGATGCTGGGGGGGGTTGCCCCGGAGGATCGGAGGAGGACTTACGCCTCCCCCAGACCACTTTGAAGCTCAACCCTGTAGGGGCCCGCGGTCACCACCAGGGGGTGCCCCAATGCCTTGGGAGCCCTGGACCTCAGCACTTCTGCCACCCCCGGAAGTGCTGGGGGGAAGAGGATTGGGGACACCCGGAGTGTTTCTGGGTGTGCAGCTGGCACTTCTGCCACACTTGGGAGTGCAGGTGGAAGATTGTCGGGAGGCACCTGGAGCACATCCGGGTGGGGATAAAAGGGGCCCCTCCCTATTCAGGGGCTGGAGTCGGGAGTGATGGAAGGACAAGGTCTTGGAGGAGGCAAGGAGGTGGCCTGAAGAAAGTGAGGCATTGGACTGAGGGCCTGGACTTTTGGGGACTTGAGGGGTTTGTGTTGCACTTGTAAATATGGACAGTGTAAATAAACGTGTGTTGGGTGACTTCAACGTGTCTGCCTGTCTGTGTCCGGGTCATCTTCCACAATAGATAGATAGATAGATAGATAGATAGATAGATAGATAAATAGATAGATAGATAAGCAGTTTATGACTAATAGATACATACTGTACATACATACACAGCAGTCAAATATAAATAAAAACTACAAACAATTATAAACTGTAAAAAACAATAATTTATAGGAGAAGAACTTGAATAACTACGGACTCTGTTAATATTGAGCATCCCTGCAATGCGTTTCAAACACAACACAATGCCAGGTGGTCATTAAAGGAGTGACCTTGAATTTCATAAGCTTTTGACCAGAGCCTCCCGGCCCCCCCGCCCCATGGCTGCCACCCTGTTGTTAAGACATAACATGAAAAATGAACGGCTGATTGACAGGAGCTGAGTGACAGTCACAATGCTCGAGTCACCTTGATGACGGCAGGCACAGACGAGTGAGCTGAGGGGGTGCAGGTGACAAGTAAATTGTGAATAAAGACAAAGGGTGGCAGACGCCCCCCTTCATCCATTTTCTATCTCGCATGATCGTAATCGAGGGTCACGCGCTGCTTATCGAGCCTAACAGCGTCTCTTCAGACTTTAACAGACATCAGCAGTCTTTAGATTAAAAAGAAGTTGTGTGAACTCCTCACAGGAGGCCTGGCACTGAAGTGGCAGTCTTGGACGTGTCTGAGGACAGCAATGTGGGTGATGCTGAACTACAGGTGACTCTCACCCCAATTCAACACTAAAGCAGGTGGATTCTTCACTAACAGTTGCATCAGCTGCAGAGCACTCTGGGTAAAATTATGCAAGGGGTAGATCACGTATTACACTCGGGTCACATGCTAAAGGACATCACCGACATATTTCCAGTTTCCTTCAGCGTGTGCGTTTTTTTGTTTAAATGTTTTCTGCTGATTTTTAGCCTACTACTTGGATGGAGTTGGACTTTCAAGTTGGAGGGGCTTGAGGGTTTCTACCATCCAACACTGGCTGCTACAGCTCTGTGGTGTCACATTGGCCTCCAAAAGCATTATGGGGAGCTGGGAAAAAAGTTTGTCTAAGCCGGCGAAACACACCAATGTTTCAGCAAAAAACAGTATTTGCCAAAAAGAGCACATTCACTGCGATCAACAGTGCCAGTCAACACTGGTCATCATGTCCGTGCCACACGCACAGGAGGAGCACCTACGAGGCTCAAGCATGAGAGACCATGGTCATTAATGCCTGCTTCTCTTTTACCTACTGACCAGTGAAGAAGTCCTGAGGCCAAGACTTGGGGTAGAAGAAGGTCCTGAGAGTCAAGAGCTCGGTTTTACTTCTCATCTAAAGGATGGCACTCATTTATATAGCACAGCAATGTCGGGCAAAACCAATTTGGAACTCTAGGAGCTGAGATGGTGCCGCTCAGTGTGGGCACTCAGTATTAGACTTTGAAGACCGTTGAGGGTTTGGGGTCCCTTGGTGACTGTAACAAGCAGAGCCCGTCAGGTGACAGAGTGCAAAAAGTATTACTAGACTTTGACAACTAATCGTGTCTGGAGTGCCCGCTCCCTCTGTTGTAGAAATGGCATCCCCCTTTGTACATAACAGAGACTTTACAGAACACGTGCCCCATAACTTTCAAAAACAGACCCCCTGAATGGATTGACCGGATTGGGCTGTAATCGCCACTCCCAGTTTTTGTTTAGTGCGGGTGCCCCGTGCCACCCCCAGCAAGATGTGACCCTAAAGGGCAGCCCATGGCGCTATATCCTTACTTGTCTGAGCTTATCACGACTTACAAACCAGAGCCCACATTAAGATCTCAAGATGCTGGTCTGCTTATGATTCCAAGGATTAATAAAATAACAGTAGGAGGTCGAGCTTTTAGTTATAGGGGGCCCCTAAACTGTGGAGTGGTCTGCATGCTACTATAAGAGATGCCCCTTCGGTCTCAGCTTTCAAATCCCGGCTGAAGACTCACGACTTCAGTTTAGCACACCCTGACTAGAGCTGCTGATTAACTGTACAGACTGCATCTCTGTTTAACGTGATAGTTAGAATTTGTTACTAACCCTCACCTATTCTCTTTCTCTGCTTGGTACTCAAATGTGGCACTTGGTGCCCCTGCCCACCTGTCAAGTTGTTTTGCCTGCCTAAGGTAAAGTCATCTCTGATGGAGGATCACGGGAATCGTGGGGTAGAGGGGTCCTTTCATCGGATTGGCTAACCTCAGCTTGGAATGGCCAATAGGGGGAGGCAGCTTGATGGTCGAGGTCTCCAGGACTCTGAACAAATCCAAATCATATTACGTGATATCATCTGTTAAATTCTGCTCCATACTTGTAATATTTTTATTTTTGTACTGTATTGAGGATTTGTTCTGTTCTGTGTATTGTATTGTATTGTATTGACCTCCTTTTTCTTTTTGACACCCACTGCAGGTCCAACCTACCTGGAAAGGGGTCTCTCTTTGAACTGCCTTTCCCAAGGTTTCTTCCATTTTTCCTTGTCTTCTTAGAGAGTCAAGGTTGGGGGGCTGTCAAGAGGCAGGGCCTGTTAAAGCCCACTGTGGCACTCCTTGTGTGATTTTAGGCTATACAAAAATAAATTGTACTGTATTGTATGTCTGCCACTGTGGCACTGTGTCCCTTGTCACTGCACTGTGCCATTGAGATCCTTATACAGACCTCAAGGAAGGCACCCCCTGCTGGCCTCACTTACACCTTCTCCAGCAGCAACCCAAGCTTTTCCAGGTTGTTCTCCCACCCAAGTAGTAGCGGGACCTGAACGTGCTGAGCGTCAGGCAGATGGCCTGCTCATGCAAACTCCACAAATTGAACCATCGGGCTGGAAACTAATTGATGCCACCATTTACCGAGCCCCTTTCCCGATAAGCACCGTTATGTTGTAGCCTCACTTCAGTCTGCCGTTATATAAACATGTTAATGAAGTTTTGCCGGTAATTTCACAGTTCCAAAGTGCGCTGGCTTGTAATGAGTGGGCGCGCTGCATTTTTGAATTTATAAACGTTTTGAGGATTTTTCGCTCGTTCGTTCGCTCGCTCTCCCCCTGTTATTTTTTTTTAAACTAAAAGCTTATAGAAGTGTATCCAGGCCAGCTGTTCTTTCTAATCAAGCTCTCCATTAGTCTCACTTCTGAAGTTCCAGCCCCAGTGAATTAATAAAAACCTCACGACTGCGTCTCCTAGGCTCACCTCTGAATACCGGAACCTGAAAAGCAAGTGAAACCAGGAAGAAATGGAGAGCCGCAATCAAACTGGACCATCCATTACCATCCATAGCAACTTCCAAATCACAAATGTACAATATGATTAATTCCACAATGGGAGCACCATGAGATGTAGAGACCTACTGTACATCAAGAATCGCTGTGGCAAACGGAAGAGCCCACCTTAGGGCTTACAGTTTGGCACCTCAGCCACCAGAGTGCCACGTCTCACTGTAGTGCGGTTGGGCGTAATCAACAAGTGTGATGTAGAAAATGATGAGCATGATTAGGAGTGCGTGAAGGGTTTGGGGTAACACCAGTTGGGACAACCGTATGTAAGGGAAAATCTATTGTGGTAAGTGTGGCCTGCAGGGGGCGCACAGCTCCTCAAGCCTGACACTGACAGACGCAGGTCACATGTTAAACGCATACGTTTTTTTCTTAATTTTTCTTTGTGGGAAACGCTTTCCCTCGTTTCCCACCTGCTCAGCACAGTTCAGAAACACAATACACAGCACAAAAGCACACTCTCCTCCTCTCTTCTTTTCTTTCCTTCCTTCCTTCCACCTCCACTCCACCTGGCAAGCTTTGTCTCCCTTCCTCCCGACTCTGGAGTGGGGTGGCCCCCTTTCATAGACCACCCACAAGTGCTCCAGGTGTCCCACAACCTGCTTCCAGGTGTGGCGAAAGTGCTGCAATAAAAATCTCAGCAGTTCCTATAGCACCCCATGGTGTTGCCCACAGGACCCAACAGGGCTGTGCCGAACTACAACTCCCATGATGCCCTGTGGGAGTCTGAAGCACCACTGCAACCCAGGGAGTGCTGCCATCTAGTGCTCCGGGGGAGATAATGCCCTGTGTAAGTTCTCTGTCCCGGTCTTTCCACCATATTGGTGTTCCAGCCAGGAAAGGGTCCTCCCTGGTGGTCCGCCACATACTTTAGACTCTTTTTTTTTTTTTTCCTGATTGGAAGAATCCAATTCCACATCTCCTAACTCCACAGGAATGCAATGTCTAACATTACACTTGGGGTAATTAAGGCTTTCATTTAATTTTTTTTTTCATGGAAAGGATAACACAATTATCATGACAGTACATACAGGAACGGAGGAATTAATAGAATATTAGTGACGTACTTAAGAACTGGCGAGAGAACTGGAGACTCGCAGCTAAATAACTGAACTGATAAAGAACTGTTGGAGTGACGAGCGCAATGCACTTTATTACTACAAATGTTTGTGAGGCGCCATCTCTTGGAATGACAGAGACATAGCAACCTGACGGACACACAGACAGACAACTCATCCTTTAATTAAGGTGGATGTCCTGCCTGAGTAGAAGGTGCCAACATTTCAGGTGCAGGTCGGGTTGGGGAGCAGGCATTGGCACGGTGCATTACTGCACCCACTTCACGACAAAACAGCTCGGGATCCTGGTTGGTAACTGCCCCCCAGGCAGACACGTGGTCCAGGCCCATGCTCCAGAAATGACCCTCTATCTGCCGCAGCCAGGTGTTATGTGGACGTCCCCTTGGCCTGGTCCAGCCAGCAATGAGGGTCCTGCGCGCCGGATCACCCTCGGGTAATCACGCCACATGAACTGACGCTCCCTCACAATGCAGGTCATGTGCCTCATTCGGGACTCCATGAGCAACACAAAGTCAAACTGGCAGGATTCTCTGAAGAGTCACAGTACTGAAGGAGTCCAGTCTTCATCTCAGGTCACTGGAGAACGTCCATGTCTCACCAACAGGGAGCTCCAGGACTCTAAAAACTTGGACCTTCGTCCTTTTGCATAGATATTGGGAGCGTCACTTACACCTTTCCAGTGACCTTATGACCCCTCCATGCTCTCCCAATCCGTCTACTGACTTCGCAGGAAGAGTCACCAGACACATGAATGTAAGTAAACCTCTTGATGAGGTCGACACTCTCTCCGCAGACAGACACACTGCTGATGGCTGTGCCCAGAAGGTCATTGAAGGCCTGGCTCTTTGGTTTTTATCAGGACCCTCGCAAGCCCAGACACTCAGACCCCTCACTCAGTCTCTCGAGCGCCCCGATCAGAGCCTCCATTAACTCTGTGAATATCATAGCATCATCAGCAAAGTCAAGATCAGTGAATCTTTCTTCACCAACAGATGCCCCACAGCCACTGGACCCCACGACCCTGACCAACAACCAGTCCATGTAAGCAATGAACAGAGTAGGAGAACAACACACCGCTGACAAACCCCAGAATCAACTGGGAATAACAGAGAGGTCCTGCCTCCACTCTGCACAGCACTCACAGTACCAGTGTACAGGCCGGCCATGACATCCAGCAACTTCGGGGGGATCCCACAAAGTCTTAGGATGTCCCACAAGGCGGCTCAATCAACTGAATCGAACGCTTTACAAAAATCGAGAAAGGCTGCAAAGAAACTCTACCGATATCAGCATTTGCACTCGATGAGAACCCTCCGTACCAGGATGTGGTCAATAGTAGACTTCTTAGGTGTAAAACCAGACTGCCCCGGTCGCTAGTAGGTGAGCAGGTGATCACAGATCTTATTGGTGACAACCCTAGCAAGGACCTTACCGGCAAGCCCAGGCCCTCAGACTCCTCACTCAGTGTCTCAAGAGCCCTGATCAGAGCCTCCATTGACTACGTGAAGATCGCAGGCATTGTTGGCAAAGTCAAGATCAGTGAATCTCACTTCACTAACAGATACCGCTGGCCCTGGGCTCTGTCTGTGTGGCATTTGTATGTCTGCCCATTTTTGAAAGTGTTTCCCTCCTACACCCTCAAAGATATGCAAGTTGGGCACACGAGTGGATGTCCTGATATGGACTGGCATGCTGTCCAAGTTTGCACCTTTGATTCCTGCTTTGTGCTCCCACCAGCAGTGATTTGAGTTAAGTGGGTCTGACCAAGCTAAAAAAATAAAAAGAAATTACTGGACGGAGCGTCAGTCCATTATTGAGAAAATGAAAAAGCCCCCTAAAAAATAAAAAAAACCAGGCGTAATGGAACAATTAAAAACTTGCAATGGAGCCCAGAAGGCACAACAGCCCTTAATGACAAGGATTGACACCCGTGGGCTAAGGTGCTGCTGACGCATCACTCTGCTGACAAGTGAGGAAATCTCTGATCTGCTGGCGCTTCTATCAGACGAAAAGCTGAATGATAGGGTGGCAAGGCAGGCAGCTCCCGCAGACGCCTTCACACTCCACGAGTCCCTGATGGGCAAAGGGGGTGACATCGACTCCCATCATCTTTACAATTGAATAAACATTAAGCGCTTTGACTCGTCACACTGTCCTCCGGCCTCGGCGGCATCATGTGTCTCACTGGAATGACACGATACTGAAAGGGGCAGCTGGCGCACAAAGACTTAAAATCCAACGGCAGTAAAATAAATCGGCAAAAATCAGGCGGAACAGCAGCAGGGATAAAACGACATTCCACGGATTGTTTTATACACACTCGGATTGTTTCCACGTGACACAGCTGTGCAGCACTGATAAACAGATATGAAAGGCACTATATAAGATAGATAGATAGATAGATAGATAGATAGATAGATATGAAAGGCACTATATAATAGTGCCATAGATAGATAGATAGATAGATATGAAAAGCACTATATAATAGTGCCATAGATAGATAGATATGAAAGGCACTATATAATAGTGCCATAGATAGATAGATAGATAGATAGATAGATAGATAGATAGATATGAAAGGCACTATATAATAGTGCCATAGATAGATAGATAGATAGATAGATAGATAGATAGAGATATGAAAGGCACTATATAATAGTGCCATAGATACATAGATAGAGATAGATAGATAGATAGATAGATAGATATGAAAGGCACTATATAATAGTGCCATAGATAGATAGATAGATATGAAAGGCACTATATAATAGTGCCATAGATAGATAGATAGATATGAAAGGCACTATATAATAGTGTCATAGATAGATAGATAGATATGAAAGGCACTATATAATAGTGCCATAGATAGATAGATAGATAGATATGAAAGGCACTATATAATAGTGTCATAGATAGATAGATAGATAGATATGAAAGGCACTATATAATAGTGCCATAGATAGATAAATAGATATGAAAGGCACTATATAATAGTGCCATAGATAGATAGATAGATAGATGAAAGGCACTATATAATAGTGCCATAGATAGATAGATAGATAGATAGATAGATATGAAAGGCACTATATAATAGTGTCATAGATAGATAGATAGATATGAAAGGCACTATATAATAGTGCCATAGATAGATAAATAGATATGAAAGGCACTATATAATAGTGCCATAGATAGATAGATAGATAGATAGATGAAAGGCACTATATATAGTGCCATAGATAGATAGATATGAAAGGCACTATATAATAGTGCCATAGATAGATAGATAGATAGATAGATATGAAAGGCACTATATAATAGTGTCATAGATAGATAGATAGATAGATAGATAGATAGATAGATAGATAGATAGATAGATAGATAGATAGATAGGGCAGAAAATTATTTAAATGTTACAAAATATACCCATTGATAACGCTGTTAGCAACGGTGTTGCTGAATGTTGAATATGTCATGAGGACGAGGAAGGGTCCATTTGTACTATTCTGTCCTGAACCCTAACGTATAATGGCACCTTGGGATTAGGTATAGCATGGCAATTTTCTTATTAACATATTTTTTCACATGATCTTATTTTAACACAAATTACACTCTAAATGAAGACGGCATGGATGTCACCACAATCTTAATCGCACTTTTCACTTTTATATATCTCTGAAGCAGTGGACTCACACGGGCAGTCCATGTAGGTGGAGATGACTCCAGTGGGCGGTCCAAGTAGGTGGAGTTGACTCCAAATTGGCAGCCCAGGTAGGTGGAGTTGAAGCTGTACAGCGCGATTGCTCCGCCCAGTTACACTATAGTTAATATTAGGATTGCGGGAAGGTTATTTGACCCAAATAATGTCAAATACGGTCATGTAAGTTAACACCACCTACATGGAGCTCCAGGTTGCAGGGATACTAAAACCGTTTTTTTTCCGCACTCGCCGAACAGTGCCGAGTACCTCCGATTGGAGCGCTCCAGTTTAAACATGCACGTTCAAAAATAGGCGCGACGCCGCGATTCGAAGCTTTTAGGAACAAATCTATTGGAATCGAAAAAAAAAACAAACTGAACGAGACAAGCCGGGCTCCGTTCACGCGGAGTTAGAAACGCGTACCTGGCTGCCTGTTCGGCTTCAGTCTGTCTCGCTTACTCGCACGCTCCGAGGCGCTGTATAGGAGTAATTAAAACAAATCACTTTAATTGGTGACAGCGCTCGCTGCGTTCATGTTAGCTAATTATTATTTCACTTCGTGCTGACACTTGGCTGCCGGTGTAAAGCGCTGATCATTTCTCTTTTCTTTCATAGAGCCAAACCTCTCAAGTCTCGCATGGAAGCCACCACTGAGAGTCAAACCCCCCCCCCCCCCCCCGAGACTCTTAAGATGAAGTGAGGATCAAATCGCACTGACAACAGCAACTTCACTTCTTCTTCTTCTTCCTACTCGTTAAGTGATAAAAGTTGCACACCCGTCCAGTGTGTGGCAGGCAGGTTGGGAGACAAGCGGACAGCACTCATCCTAACCGTGAAATGTCGTGGCGGTGTGGCCAACAGCTGTTCGTTTTCCGGGAAGCTCACTCATTCAAAGACAGCTGCGGGGAGCTCTTTTGACTCATTGCAAATTCCTTAATTGACTCAACACTTCATGCTGCCCCGGCCAGTTGCTAAGCGATTTGAGTGGGTGAAAGACGCTATATAAGTTAAACATTTTATTATTATTATTATTATTATTACTGGAGTGACGGGCTGCTGTCGCTTTGTTCTCGTTGACACGCCGCGAGAGTGCGAGGTCTGAAGGCAGAAACACGTTTAACATGAGACGGCATGGAGGGATATTTCGGACACAGTTAATGAAATATCATACAATTTTCTAAGGCCATCTAATCCTGTGCAGGGTCGCGACGGGACTAGAGCCAATCCCACCAAGTATAGGAAGAAAGGCAGGATCAATCGCACGTCACGCACGCACCTGAGCCAGTCCGCCATCGCCAACCCACCTGTCCTTTTACTGAGAGAGGAAACCCCCACGGACACGGGGGGGGAACAAGCACACGTCACGCATGGTGGGTTCGGGACGCGAACCCCGGCCTTTCTTACTGCGAGGCAGCTGCGCTACCACTACAATTAAATAAACTAAAGTACTGAGAAAAGTGACAATACATCAATCATAACATCTTGATACAAGAGTAGAATAAAAAGTGGCACAAGATATATTTTTTGTTGCTTCTTCATGTCCTTATTTCTTCATTTATTTATTTCAGTGACTCCGCACACAACATGATATAAACCATCCATCCATTATCCATCCATCCATCCATTTTCCAACCCGCTGAATCCGAACACAGGGTCACGGAGGTCTGCTGGAGCCAATCCCAGCCAACACAGGGCACAAGGCAGGAACCAATCCCGGGCAGGGTGCCAACCCACCGCAGGACACACACAAACACATCCACACACCAAGCACACACTAGGGCCAATTTTAGAATCACCAATCCCCATCCATTATCCAACCCGCTATATCCTAACTACAGGGTCACGGGTCTCTGCTGGAGCCAATCCCAGGCAACACAGGGCGTAAGGCAGGAAATAAACCCTGAAATGAAAATGGTCACTTTCACTCGTCAAATTTGAGAGAGTGCTGGTAGTTTGTGGTGTAAGGGTTGAGGCTTTGGACTTCCAAACCTGCGTCTGTGGTATCAAACCCCACTGCTGACACTGCGTGACAAGTCACTTCACCAGCCTGTGCTCCAATTGGACAAACAAATGAAATGTAATCAATTGTATCTCTCAGTCGCCTTGGATAAGGGTGCCAGCCAAATAATAAGTAATAAAAATAAGCAAGTACCTGTAGATAGAAAAAGGCACTATATACAGTAATACAGACAGATAGATGACAGAGAAAGTCAGTCATTTTCTAACCAGTTTAGTCCTGAACAGAGTCGCAAAGGGTGCTGGAGCCAATCGCAGCCAGCAAAGAGCGGCAGGCCATCACAGTGTGAACACACACACACACACACACACATGCACACTCACCCCAACCTCACACACTGTGGCCAATTTAGTATTGCAGATCCACCCAGCCTGCGTGTCTTTGGACTGTGGGAGAAAACCGGAGCACCCAGAGGAGCCTGTGCAGACACGGGGAGAACATGCAAACCCCGCACAGCGAGGACCCGAGACACAAACCCAGCTCTCCTTACTGCAATGCCATCCATTATTAGAGAAAGGCACTATATAGTAGATTGATATATAGAAATAGGCACTATGTAATAATCAGTTCAAAAAAGGCACTATAGAATAGAGAAAGACACTAGATAATAAATAGACATAGACAGAAAAATACATATATAACAGAGAAAGGCACTATATAATAGAGAAAGGCACTATATAATATGCAGAGATAAACAGAACAAGGCACTATATAGTAGAGAAAGACACTATATAGTAGACAGATGATAGAGAAAGGCATTATATAATATACAGACATAAACAGAACAAGGCACTATATAATAGACATAAATAATATACTAAATAGTAGACAGATGATAGAAAAAGGCACTATATAATATACAGACATAAACAGAACAACGCAGTATATAATAGACATAAATAAGACACTATATAGTAGACAGATGATAAAGGCGCTATATAATAGACATAAATAGAAAAATGCATTATATAACAGAGAAAAGCATTTTATGGTAGACACAGATGAGAGAGAAAGGCACTATATGTTAGATTGGTAAGAAAGAAAACTGCACTATATAATAGAGAAAGGCACTATATAACAGACAAATAGAAACAGATACTATATAATAGTGAAAGACACTATGTAACAGACAGACATTGATTATACAGAAAGACACTATATAACAGTCAGACAGATATAAGGCACTATATGATAGATAGATAGATAGATAGATAGATAGATAGATAGATAGATAGATAGATAGATAGATAAAAACACTGCACAATAGACATATACAGTAGATGACAGAGACAAGCATGATATAACTGACAGAAGGTACTTTATTTGTTCCAAGAAGAAATTGTAGTTTTTACAGAAGCTTAAGAGATATAGAAATATTATAACAAAGGAATTAAACAGGATTAAGCAGGTTTGAGTGGGTTAGACCTGTCAGGCAGTCCCGCCCAGAGCCTCTGCGATTGGCTGACACCCTTGAGTCTAGTGCTGTCTGGACAGGCTCCACCCACCTGGTTTGAGGCTGTTATGTTTTTTAGTCTGCACCACCCAGTGGCTCTGCCATGCAATGACACCCTACTAAGGGATGGCTCCTGCTTTGTGCCCAGTGCTGTCAGGACAGGCCCCACTCCTCACGACTGTAACTTTGAAGGAGCAAGTTAGAGAATCTGAAGTTATCTTTATAGGTGTCATCACTTGTTAAATGTAAGCAAAAGCATATGTACATAAATCTATACCTCATTTTCCCTTCTTTTGAATCATAACCCATTTGTGACCTTCGGTGTGGATGTGGCCTTGGCTAAAATGAGCACAGAACTGCAGCAGCTGCTCAGACTACAGAAGTGTTTGCCGCCCAGAGTGAGGCAACCAGTTATAACTGAAGGGGGCAATTACTTTTACACAGGATAACATCAAAAGAAAAGGCTAATGGAACAAATGGGGTCTTGCATGGGGGTGCTCCTGTTATCTGTCTCTAAGACGTGGATAAAGATCTGCTGGCGCAAGTTAAGATCGAGAGGACCTGGCCGGGGTGCCTGATGTTTCACAGCCTGCATTTCCCAGAACTCCTCACCAAGTTTTCATTTTTTTATTTAGAGTTAAAGAGTTCTGTGAAGTGCCAGCAGTTCTGTGAATAAGGGCTTTCTGGAGAGGCCCAGGAGGCACATGGAGTTCAGCAGTGGCACCTGTCAGAAGACGTTATCAGAGCTCAGAGGAATCCTGGCACTGTCTGTGTGACTGGCAAGCCTAGGGAGTGGCACCACAACCTGACAGCAGCTGCACAAAGTAACAACTCACAGAATACCAGAAATGGCTACAAGTGACAAAGTGGCCAGACTCATTTATGCTGTGAGGCAGGGGCACCCTGTCTGGAGCTGGGTATTGCTAGGAGTGGCACCTATGACCCTGAACTAGACAAGTGGGTTTAAAAATAGATACACATAGGAACTTAGATCTGCTGTCCAAGTTAACATGCCACCAAAGCACACGAAGGGAAGGTTTACAGAGCAAGGGACACATGAGACAATGTGACACTAGAGACATTGGCGTTGTCATGTCACATGAGCCAATCTGTCCCCTTTCTTTTACTGCTTAACCTATTGACAGTATGGTAAGAAGCAGCCTTGGACAGGCGGCCCAGTGAAAGGACCACACAATTACTTTGTTCAGAAAAAGGCGCTATATGATAGATCAAAGAGGGGAAATCCGAGATAATCACGGACACCACGTCAGTCGGAGACACAGAATACAAAGTGAAGTGCTTAGTCCAGAGTCCAGCCACCCCATAATCCTGAAGAGATAAGTAGATAGAGAAAGGCACTATATAACATAGATAGATAGATAGAAGTGAACTGCACTATATAATAGATAGATAGATAGATATGTGAAAGGCACTATATAATAGATAGATAGATAGATAGATATGAAAGGCACTATATAATAGATAGATAGATATGTGAAAGGCACTATATAATAGATAGATAGATAGATAGATAGACAGATAGATAGATATGAAAGGCACTATATAATAGTAAGATAGATAGATATGAAAAGGCACTATATAATTGATAGATAGATAGATAGATAGATATGAAAGGCACTATATAATTGATAGATAGATAGATAGATAGATAGATAGATAGATATGAAAAGGCACTATAAGATAGATAGATAGATAGATAGATAGATATGAAAAGGCACTATATAATTGATAGATAGATAGATAGATAGATACATATGAAAAGGCACTATATAATTGATAGATAGATAGATAGATATGAAAGGCACTATATAATAGATAGATAGATAGATAGATATGAAAAGGCACTATATAATTGATAGATAGATAGATAGATATGAAAGGCACTATATAATAGATAGATAGATAGATATGAAAAGGCACTATATAATAGATAGATAGATAGATAGATAGATATGAAAGGCACTATATAATAGATAGATAGATATCAGTCAGTCACTTATTTTCCAATCCGCTATATCCTAACACAGGGTCACAGGGGTCTGCTGGAGCCAATCCCAGCCAGCACAGGGTGCAAGGCAGGAACAAATCCCAGGCAGGGCGCCAGCCCACCACAGGGCACACACACACACACACCAAGCACACACTAGGGACAATTTGGGATCGCCAATGCACGTAACCTGCATGTCTTTAGACTGTGGGAGAAAACCCACGGAGACACGGGGAGAACATGCAAACTCCACTTAGGGAGGACCCGGGAAGCGAACTGAGAGGTAGCAGCGCTACCACTGCGCCACCATGCCACCCACAAATAGATATGAAAGGCAATATATAATAGATAGATAGATCTATTCTACACCATAGATAGAGAGATACAAAAAGGCACTACAGTATATAATATAAATAAAGCTACTGTACAATCGGTAGATAGAATAGGGCAATAGATAATTCACAGATAGAGGGAGAAAGGTAATATAAGTAGCGATAGGTAGACAGATTGGAAAAGGCACTACGTAACATAAGAGAAATGTACTATATAAACGATACATAAAAAGGCACACTATAATAATAGTTCTCCTGTTTACTTTTGATCTAAGTGCCACCACGAGAGTTTTTTAATTTCTAAGTACAATTACAGTAGTGGTAGGTCTAGTCGAGTCATACAGAAAGTCCATGGTGAGGGGGCTGAACTTGTGACCCTCTGTTTCTTTTTCTCTATAGCGCCTTTCAACAGTCAACACTAATCTGAGTCACTTTGACTTTTTTTAATATGCCACCTACAGTCCTGGCAGGTCTAGTGAGTCACCCAGTGAGTCAGTGGTGGGCACTGAACTTGTGAGAACATATAGCGCCCTTCTATCGTGAGCACCATCCTGAGGTGCTTGACTGGCGTAGTGTAACCATGTCCAGATTTCCACCACTACAGAACTGGCACTTTAGATGGTCAAATGAGTTGCCGTGCAGATCAGTAGTGGACGCTGAACTTGTAACTGTTTTCATATAGCGCCTTTTCACACTAGGAGGTGTTTTTAGTTGCACGGTGGGTTTCTGAATTTCAGCGACAAGAGCACTGGCAGGTCAAGTGTGTCATAGAGGAAAGGCCCCGGTGGGGACTGAACATATGACATTGTACTTCTTATTCATTGCTGTTTCCTTTTATATAGCGCCTTTCAATAGTATGCACCATCCTGAGGCACTGGATATTTTTTTTACTATAATAATTACAGCACTGGTAGGTCTAGTGAGCCACACAGAGGTGAGGACTGAACCTGTGCATTGCTGTTTTTATATAGCGCCTTTGCATCATGAGCACCACCTTGAGGTGCTTTGCTGGCACAGTGTGATTGTTTCCAGATTTCCACAATTAGAGAGCTGACTGATTTAGTGAGTCACACAGTGAGTCAGAGGTGGATGCTGAACTTGTCATTTTTTATTTTCATATTATTATTTTCTGGGAGTAGAGGTGCTTTCCCATCGCAAGAACGTTTTTCAGGAACCAGGAACATTTCAGAGACTCAGGACCTTATGGACTCGGGCCATTTTGTAGTTCCTGGTAGTCTTCTTAGCTCTGACTCCACGGTGTGTACTGTTTGTTCAACCAGGAACTATGGTGGGCGGGGCTCTGGCAATAAATTGTGCTGATTGGTGGACTGCAAGCACTGGAAGCCATCTGCTAGTAGTTTGGACCTGGAGGAATTATCGGTGAAGATGGAGCTCCCTCTTCATAGCTGCTTATGTGGTGCGCTGTGTCAAAGCAATGACAATCCCCCCTCACCGTGAAGCAATGAGGTGCAGGGGGTCCCCTGTGAACTTCCAAACAGGCCGCATGCCGCACCACATCCCTCTACCTAGCTGCCTCTGTAGTGTGTTTCGTCATGAACCGCATCGAAGCAATCATCTCCCCAGTGAAGTCGCGATCGCCTCAAAGCAATGAGGTGTGGGGGTCCCACGTGAACTCTCGATCGTGCCATACTTCACACCGCCTCCGGGGGGCACTGGCGTCATGCACCGCATCGAAGCAATAATCCCGCATTAAGGCGTGTGTGTGTGTGTGTGTGTGTCCCATGAACTCCCAATCGGTGCTGCACTTTGTATGTCACATATTTTGCATGAAGGTTACAGTTTTTGTTGTGTGGTGGGGTACACAGCACACAAAGGTGGGCAGGGAGCACAAGTGGCCCAGGGCCTACCATCTTATAGAAATCATCCGCACCCTGGAGAGAAGTTTTTTAAACTACCTCAGCTCCAGGATACTCTGTTTCTTCTATGGATGGCATGTCGGTGGGATTCCAGAGGACCTCGAAGGGCTCCTTCCACTGCCCGGGGTCATCAGCACTCCATTATCCCCACCAGCGTTTATCAAACACGTTAAGCGGTGCGGCCTTGTGGTGACAGGCGCTCAGACTGGGCAGTTGGCGGTGATAAAGCAGGGCTGCCCTGAAGTGAGCTCCAGGCGGCGTGCCAAGATACTGCTATCTGACAGGCGGACCCTCGGTGCCTACCTCCAACCACAAGACCCCACCCATGTGCCCATGATGGCTTCCCACATTAGTGTCACACGGACTCCCAAATACAGTTAGCACCATGGGGTGTCTCACTATCTTTCAGGACATATTTCAAACAGACAACGGTATGCCTGAAGAGTTCAGACCCCGAGTAAAGGCGGAGGGGGGGCACCTCTGCTATCTGCCAGCCACGGTGTCAAAGGTCATTAAAAAAAAAAAATGGAAATACGAGCCTGGTAAATGTGAGGAGAAGGGTCTGGCAGCATAAACACCTCAGGCCTCTATAGTGCCAAAGTGTGCCTCAAACCCACCTGTCCCACTCAGGGTCACAGGACAGAGTGACAGTCCCAGTTGTATGTCCTCATAACTCAACAGCTAAAGGCAAAAGCTGCCCTTCGTACCACCAGGACGACCAGCACTTCAAAGTTGTCACATCTTTAACATCCACATGTGACCTCACTAGCACAGTGGATGACAAGTTACGGTCACTTGTCCCCCAATTGTGAACAAATGTCCTTTACTTCCTTCATACATGTCAAGAGAACCAACAGCAAACAATCAGACTGGGAAACGGGGGCACTACAGAAAAATGTTGGGTGACAAGGGACAGTGGGCGTCTGACATGAAAACAGGGCCTGGGACATGCTGTCCTCCTCAGGGGACCGAAGACAGATAGATAGATAGATAGATAGATAGATAGATAGATAGATAGATAGATAGATAGATAGATAGATAGATATGAAAGGCACTATATAACAGATAGATAGATAGATATATAGATAGAGTATATAGCACATTTCTAGTCACTCACAGTGGTTTAATTAGATGGGGGGCCACTTCAACCACCACCAGTATCCAGCATCAACCTGGATGATGTGATGGCAGCCAGTGAGCATCAGACGCTCTCCACACATTGGCTTTTAGTTCTGAGAGAGGCAGCCAATTAGAGACGAGAATGCTTAGTGGGTCCAGAATGATGAGGCCATGGTGGACAGTTTAGCCAGGACACCGGGGTACACCCTGCTCTTTACGAAGGACGCCTGGGGATTTTGTTTGACCACTGAGAGTCAGGACATCAGGAGGTGGGCAACAACTGTCCTGGAGGGCCGCAGTGGCTGCAGGTTTTCATTACAACCCAATTGCTTAATTAGAAACCAATCCTTGTCCTTATTTCGTGTTATGGCTCGTTAGTCTGCAATGCTAGGTGCTTATATCGTAGACATTTTTTCTTTCCAAGGATGTCATCCAAATGATTTGAAGTCTAAAACTGATCATTTTCAGCCTGTCACATGTTTCTCTTAAGTGTTTTATTAAATCAAACAGTGCATGATGAACACACGGAGGTGTAAATGGAAACAAGTTAGATGGAGAACTGCTGGCTCCTTTGTCATTTCCATCTTACTGCTAATAAAGAGCAATTAAAACAGTGAATGCAGCTGTTTAAGACTGAAATAAGGACATAAGGGTGGGGACCCTTAACGAGCGAGACCACTAAAATGAAGCAATAAAATGTCACTTAAGCAATAAGGGCTTCATTAGCAATAATTGACTTCTCATTAACAAAAAGGGTTGGAACAAAAAAGTGCAGCCACTGTGGCTCTCCAGGACTAACGCTGCCCACCCCTGTCCTGGGTGGTTTGCCATCTAAGTACTGGCCAGGCCTGAACCTGCTTAGCTTCAGATGGATGAAATGTTCTGAAGTGCAGGTGGTGTGGCTGGTGAATCAAAAAAGAGTGTAAGACACGATGGCATTTGTGTTTAGGAACATCCTGGATGGCACACTGATACCACTCCACAGCAGTAGGGGGCGCTGTCGCTAACCAGATCTCCTGTTTCCTAACAGGCTTGATGGACTGATTGGCCTCCACTCATTTGTCAAATTTCTAACGTTCTTATGAAAAGTGGGAAAGAACAGGACGGCCCAACCTGTGTTAATACGATCTGTTCAGAGACCACTGGTGACGTGGGTGTACCACCCTTTCGAAATGCACCCTCTTTGCTGAGTCACAATATTCAGTCTCCATTTAGCACGTTGCATAGCTCAGAGCGGCCCAGTTGCTAAAATCCTCCACAGTCAGCCAACGTCACGAGTGCTCGATTTCATGGCAGGCAGGATGGTGAAACTAGAGCACTGTTGATGGCCATGGAATCTGTTCATACCACAGTCTGCCAGGGCAGCATAGACTGGCACGGCTCCAGAGCTTCACAGGGCTGCACAGTTTAGTATCTGTCACTCTAAATGAAACTCTTGGAGAAAAACACATTTAATTTAAAGAAGTCAATCCATCAACCCGACTTGTTTCGAGATGCAAGGTGCTCTAAGCAGAGCAGGGCTTTAACTAATAAAGATAATGGAGGTTTGGTGTGAAACATCCCCTGTATGCCTCAACATCACAATTGTACAGTAGGGTGTTTCTAAAAAAAATATGTAAACATGTTATAGTGGCAAGTTATGTCAGCTAGTGATATAAGGAGGACGGGGGGGGGGCAGCAGTCTACAAGTGCTTCACAGGCTGCACAGGACAAGAAGGGTGTGGCAATGGGCTGGGTGGGGCTACAGGTTTGAGTGGCAGCAGTATGGACAATCAGATGAGTGTGTGATGGCAGGGTGGGTGGGGCTAGAGGTTTGAGTGGCAGCAGGCTGGGTGGGGCCATATGCTTGAGTGGCAGCAGGATGGACAGTAAGATGAGTTTGCAGGGGCAGACTGGGTGGGACTAGAGGTTTGAGTGGCAGAAGGCTGGGTGGGGCCATATAAGATAAGGTGGAGAGGGGTTCCTCCAAGCAACCTGTTTGGTGCAACGCACCACTTAATTAAATGGCATCTAGTTGTGGTTTGGATGGTAATTACCCTCTTCCCCAAAAGAGGACAACTTATGAAAGTATTTTTGAGACTTGTGTGCTTTTGGGACTCTCCAGTCATGACAATGGCAAGCTGGGTGGGACTAGAGGTTTGAGTGTCAGCAGACTGGGCAGGGCCATATAGCTGAGTGGCAGTAGGAGGGACTGTGAGATGAGTGTGTGATGGCAGGCAAGGCAGGGCTAGAGGTTTGAGTGGCAGTGGGCTGGGCGGGGCTAGAGGTTTGAGTAGTGGGTGAGCTGGGTAGGACTTAAGGTTTGTGTGGTGTCAGGCTGGACTGGGCAAGATGAGTGTGTGGAGGTAGACAGGGCGGGGCTAAAGATTTGAGTGGCAGCAGGCCAGGCTGAGAGTGGCAGTGGCCTGGGTGGGGCCAGGTGTTTGAGACTACAGTAGGATGGACTAAGCAGGATGAGTGTGTGGTGGCAGGCTGTGCGGGTTCAGAGTTTTGATTGGCAGTAGGCTGGGTGGAGTCAGATGTTTGAGTGGCAGTAGGCTGGGCGGGGTCAGGTGTTTGAGACTACAGTAGGATGGACTAAGCAGGATGAGTGTGTGGTGGCAGGCTGTGCGGGGTCAGAGTTTTGAGTGGCAGTAGGCTGGGTGGAGTCAGATGTTTGAGTGGCAGTAGGCTGGGTGGGGTCAGAGGTTTGATTGGCAGTAGGCTGGGCGGGGTCAGAGATTTGAGTGGCAGTAGGCTGGGCGGGGTCAGAGGTTTGATTGGCAGTAGGCTGGGTGGGGTCAGAGGTTTGATTGGCAGTAGGCTGGGTGGGGTCAGAGGTTTGAGTGGCAGTAGGCTGAACAGGGTCAGAGGTTTGAGTGGCAGTAGGCTGGGCGGGGTCAGAGGTTTGATTGGCAGTAGGCTGGGCGGGGTCAGAGGTTTGAATGACAGCAGACAGAGACATGTTTTAGCCATACAGACTTCATCAGCTGCTGGGACAGGCTCTGGCCCCTGTGGTGCACAATTAGGTTAAGTGGATCATAAATGGATGGATGGATTTAAAATTCACATTTTCAACTTTTGTTGCAGTTTTGTCTTGGAGCTGAACTGATATCCTTGTGTTTAATGGTCCAATGCCTTGACCAGTAGGCCATACTGCCTGACCTTCCTTATCCTGGTGGGGCTCCTTCTAGCTTTTATGCAGACCCCGCATTGTTTTAAACCTTCTCGGTTCTGATTGTTCTGAAACTAGTTTGACGCTACTGACTGCCTACTATAAATGCAGGGTGTATTACACTCCAAGGCTGGCACTTATTGTTAAAAATTCACACATCAGATAATCTTGTTTTTTCTTTTTTACTTTTTCCATGTTAATTGTAACCTACTTACATGCTTATACTCTAAAAAAAAATGGAGAAGAAAAACAGCCGGCAGGACCATTTCAAAGCAAAGCGTAGGAAGGAAAAACTTGTGCTCATAAATAAGGCAATTTAGAATTCTGGGCACCCGGTAACCACCCTAGAGAAAAAAAAAATTTGAAAAGCAGTCAAAAATGCGGGCCAGGTGCCTTTGTAACGCAGACCACGGCCTCCGAGGTTTTATTCTGCGTCTCAGCTTTATGGAGACAGGATGTTCGCTCAGCCTTGGAGACGTTGTGCCTTTGTGATCTTGGCCGTGCACAATGCCAGCAGCTGTCCTTCTAAAGGGGACCTGGAAGCCATCGGCGGCAGACTGGGGGCGCTGCCTGGCTGCACAGCTGTATGCAGGACATAGAGCTGGGGGGGGGGGGGCATGGGGGATAGGGGTATTCAGATCCCAGACCTCCTTCCGGTGAGGTCAGCGGGCAAGCAGTGGGCCTTAAACAGAAGACAAAAATGGGCAGTGACACACAGTGATGTTTCTTTGCCTTCCCGTATTCAATTAAAGCAAAGTGTTGCATTTCTGACGTCTATAAAGAAATAAATCCTGGATGGGCATCGATGTTTGAGTGGCGACAGGGTGGACACAGCGAGAGGAGTGTGTGGTGGCAGGCTGGGAATAGAAGTTTGAGAAGCAGCACACCGGGCAAGGCTACATGTTTGGCTGGGCAAAGTTACATGCTTGAGTGGCAGCAGGTTGGCCACCACAAGATGAGTGGGTGGTGGAAGGCAGGGTCAGGCTAGAGGTTTGAGTGGCAGCAGGCTGGGTGGAGCTAGAGGTTTGAGAGGCATCAGGTTGGATACAGCGTGAGGAGTGTGTGGTGGCACACAGGGTGGGGATAGATGTTTGAGTGGCATCAGGCTGAATGGGGCCAAGCTAGATGTAGAGTAGAGTAGTAGGAGGCTGGGCAGGGCTAAATGTCTGAATGGCAGCAGGCTGAGCTGGGCATGGATGTGTATCTGAGTAGCAGCAGGTTGGGTGGGGATAGAAGTCTGAGTGGCAGCAGGTTGGTTGGGGTGAGATGTTTGAGCAGCAACAGGTTGGGCAGGGCAGGCCTTGATGTTTGAGTGATGGTGAGCTGGGCGGGGCTAGAGGTTTGAGTGGTGGTGGGCTGGGTGGGGCTAAAGGTCTGAGTGGCAGCAGCAGGAAAAGTGAATGATTCCTGTAAATCAAGAGGATTCGATAAGAACCAGCCCAGGATGGGACACCAATCCTTTTTGTGGTGAGTTTATGTATAGCAGGGTGTCTGAGAGGCCATGCAAAGTGCACAGAGGCTCAGAATTGAACCCCAGGGTGCAGAGCTGAGAGGTAGCAGTGCCAACTGCTGTACTCCTTGCAAGTTTTATCCAGTGTCTCAAAAAACTTATCATATTATTTACTCTTCATTACTGTGTTTGTCCCATAGAGCTCCTTGAAACGGTAGTTGCTGTAAAATGTGTGTGTGTTCCTGTGAAAACCACAATACGTTTATAGCTTAAAAAACACCCCACTATAAATAAAGCCAATTAGACGCACACAATGAGTCCTGTGCAGCCATGAATGGGGTCTGGGCTTCTGAAAATGGACGGATACATCAATAAAGGAACAAAACGAAAAAAGTGACAAGCAGTTGATCAGTGCCTGTTATTGAGATGAAGCCAAAACAGAATGAGGAAACGAAAACAGCAAAAAGAGAAAAAAGCAAAAATAGAGCCAACGGCTTTGCAAAAGACGCCATAACAGATAAAAAACAAGTCTGCTTTGATGGCTTTTATTAGAAACTCTCTTATACCCTGAACCACCACAGACACAGACACAGGGAAACAGTTTATAAAGTCTCCAGACATCCCAGGACAGGAGAGGCGGAGAACACGGAAAGGGAACCAACATACAGAATAAGGGGCTGCAGGGGCTTTAATATAGTGCCTTTCATATCTATCTATCTATCTATCTATCTATCTATCTATCTATCTATCTATCTATCTATCTATCTATCTATCTATCTATCTATCTATCTATCTATCTATGTATTATATAGTGCCTTTCATATCTATCTATCTATCTATCTATCTATCTATCTATCTATCTATCTATCTATCTATCTATCTATCTATCTATCTAGTGCCTTTCATATGTGCTTATCTATCTATTATATAGTGCCTTTCACATATCTATCTAGCTATCTATTATATAGTGCCTTTCACATATCTATCTATCTATCTATTATATAGTGCCTTTCACGTATCTATCTATCTATCTATCTATCTATCTATCTATCTATCTATCTATCTATCTATCTATCTATCTATCTATCTATCTATGTATTATATAGTGCCTTTCATATCTATCTATCTATCTATCTATCTATCTATCTATCTATCTATCTATCTATCTATCTATCTATCTATCTATCTATCTATCTATCTATCTATCTATCTATGTATTATACAGTGCCTTTCATATCTATCTATCTATCTATCTATCTATCTATCTATCTATCTATCTATATAGTGCCTTTCATATGTGCTTATCTATCTATTATATAGTGCCTTTCACATATCTATCTAGCTATCTATTATATAGTGCCTTTCACGTATCTATCTATCTATTATATAGTGCCTTTCACGTATCTATCTATCTATCTATCTATCTATCTATCTATCTATCTATCTATCTATCTATCTATCTATCTCTGTTTTATATAATGTCTTCCATATGCACCTACTGTATTTCTTTTTCTTCGTATTTATTATATAGTGCCTTTTCACATGTATGCATCTCTGAGAGCTGTCATTCCTCCATCCGGCCACTATAGATATATATATACACACTGTATATGTACCGTATACAGACTCTCTCTTTTTAATTTTACGATGCACATTACACACTGACCTCCATCAGAAACCCCTCATTGCTCATTATTGTGCCTTTGAAATGTAGAATTTCCACAAGAAGAGAGACAGCTGATCTTCCTTATTATACGTTAGGCGTTTCTCACTGAGTTGGATCACAAACCAAATAAACACCCATCAATAGTTATTTTATATGGCGCCTTTTCACATCCATCACATGACTATTGTGGCTCGTTTTATGTCCCACTGCAGATCACGTGCCACAGTGTAAGCTGGAGACCCCCAGACTCAGCCATTGATTATTTCCTGTCTTTCATTCCCACCGAAGTCCTTGTCATCTTTCCGTAACGCCATCTTAAAGTAAACTTGCCATTGCTGATTAAGAGTTAGTGGTTCTGTGAGGGGTCAGCATGTTGCTCTACGGACCGCCGCCTCATGCCCCAGCCCAGAGCCATGGTGCTGGTTTGTCCGGTGTCTCTGGGGTGTCTGACTCTCTATGACCCCCCTGAACAGGACGCTGCAGTGAAATGAGGTTGGATGCCAGCTTACAAAGTGCCTACCTATGAATTATTTTCCAGACTTCAGAGGTCTTTATCTGCGAGTGCTGAAATAACACAACAAATTCATTAACTAAGAGCAGGGCTGACATTCGGCCAACACTACTTCCCCAAACCCCCAACCCGTACCTTCATAGGCAATCAATAAGAATTAAGGCAACCAATGAATGAATTACCTGCTGGGCAGAAAGGGCCACATCATGAAAAGACTCGCCAAGGGACACTCTGCCCCCCTGCAGGCCCAGTACAAGCCACAAGCTCTTACTTTTAATGCTCAGTGAACTTTCCAAAATAAAAAGGCCCCTGCCGTCTGAGATTTCGGCGACAAAAAGAAGAACGGAATGGGGGCCGCACAGATTTTGCCAAACAGGCACTTTGGAGCAAAAGGAAATCTTCCAGTTATTTTTGGGAATGGCTTCCTGCTGTTTTTCAAGGATTCCAAGTGCTCACATCACACAGCGTCACTGGCAGATTTCAGCTGCCATCTTAAGTACTGTGAAGTCGTCGGCATAAAAAAAAAAAACCAAAACAAAACTGGACGTAGAAAACAAGTCTAGACGAGAACATTCCTGCCAGCTGTCTGCCCTGTAATTATACTGACCAGCTAGCTATAAACACATGCCCGTCTAGAGAGACTGATATGAGGACAGGGACCCCCTCGGCGTGTCCTCGCTTCTCCAGATTTCACTTCATGCGATTCGTCGCAATGAGCTGCTATTTATTTTTTGATTCCGTGAGAGACAGCCATACATAAAAAAACAAAATCCAATGTATTGTCCATCCATCCATTTTCCAACCCGCTGAATCCAAACACAGGGTCACGGGGGTCTGCTGGAGCCAATCCCAGCCAACACAGGGCACGAGGCAGGAACCAATCCCGGGCAGGGCGCCAACCCACCGCAGGACACACACACACACCAAGTACACACTAGGGCCAATTTAGAATCGCCAATCCACCTAACCTGCATGTCTTTGGACTGTGGGAGGAAACCCACGCAGACACGGGAAGAACATGCAAACTCCATGCAGGGAGGACCTGGGAAGCGAACCCAGGTCCCCCAACTGCGAGGCAGCAGCGCTACCCACTGCGCCACCCTCCAACGTATTGTCCCCCTCCATAAATCCTATGGTGCCACTTCTTGTAGTGTGGGATCAGGGAGACGATGCCACTGATTTGGGGCAGCCACCCACTTAAAATGGCAACCTGATGTGCAGGTTATTGAGAGTGAAGAAGGCGGCCATGGGGTGGAGTGTAGTGGAGGGCCACACTAGGGGGCGTTGTGTTTCATGGAGTTCAGATTCTTGTGTCGCGTCTCCTTCGTTCATTTTTGATTCTTTGATTGATGTTGACTACCTGCATCTTTCTTTAGTTTTGGATTTGTCAATTGTGAGAAGTGGTCCGTGGCGAAAGGGCATTATCTATATTACTAAACGACAGTTAATTTATGCACGGCGGACGCACCGAAGCGCATGCACACTGTAGCGCGGTGCCCCAGAGTCAAACGCAGCGGCTTCCCAGAGTCAGTAGGTGGCGCCCAAACAACACAACCTGTAAACTACACTTGCTCTACTCCACTGTGCCAGGAGGCTCACACAAAGCGCTTCACACACACCAGAAGCAAAGACATCACGGCTCCACAATGAAAGAGCTCAACTAACGGAAATACAAAACGAGCCCGTATGGATAAACACAATGAACGAGTGCGCCCACAACGCGCTTTTGACACAGCACAGGCAAAGGAGGCGCGTATCCAAATGGAGGGAGATCAACGATTAGTAATACAAACACGAGCCCGTATGGCTACGACCTGTAAACGAGCCCGTATGGATAAAAAAAAATGAACGAAGGCGCCCACACAAAGAAACCACTTTAGTTCAAATAGGGTTATTGAATTAAATGGAAAGTTTACCATGACTACGACCTGTGAACTAAACCTGAGGTAAAGCGTGCACGCCAGGTTGTACAGCCGCCCGGATGCGACCGCCCACACCACCGCATATACGACGACACTACACTTGCTGTGCTCCACTCTGCCAGCAGTCGGTGTCAGCAAAGGCAACGGAATCACGTCTCCACAAAACGAGACCGCTTTAGTACAGATATGCTTATTTAATTAAATGACATTTCCCCAGACGCACCCACCCTCCATGATATGTCATCCATCCAAATATCGGACGGAACAGAAACTGATTGCCATTCTTGGATTTCCGATTCGCTAGCGAATCGCGGGCTTACTTGTCTTAAATTAATAATCACGAATGGTGAAGTGCGGGCTCCAAATGGGCACTGTGGTATAGCGGGTCCGCGCCTCAGAAAAACTGCCAGTTTTTAATCCATATTACTAACCGAGAATGGTAAACCGGATGGCATGGACGCAGGTACACGGCGATGGGACCATGAGACGTACTGCGCAGGCGCGTACAGCGCGCATCTCATAGACCGCACGCGAAGTCGTATCCACCGCGAACGAAGGAGTCACTGCCCAAAAACGAAAGAGCTCAACTGACGTGAATGAGAAATGAAGCAACAACGCACCCATGGCTAACGACTACCGACAGCCACACAAAAAAGAGGATTCTGCGCTGCAACCCAGAGTCAAACGGAAGAGGCTACGGCGGCCCCACAGGTCCACAATGATACTACGGAAGGCACAGGCATCACCGCCATATTGTGAGTGGCACTACTGTGGGGTAAAGTTAAGAGTAATGTGCTGCTTGGGATTGTACAAACCGCTGAACGCTTTACACCGAATTCAAACACAATACAGCTCAACGATACAAACACAAGCCCACCTGGATAAGATCAATGAACGCAGGCGCCTACAACGCGCGTCTGAAATGCCGCAAGCAGAGCGGGCACGGCTCCAAGACGAAAGAGCTCGACTAATGTATTTCAGGATACCCAACGCCGGGGGTAGGTGAGCGAAGCGAGCAGGGGGCGGAGCCCCCCTTGTAAATAAATAATGAACGCGCTGGCGCTGGGTGTAGGTCTGCCATGAAGATGCCCCGTCTCTGGGTGGGTGCGTGGCGGTCAGCCATCCGTGTACTGCCTTGCCAGCACGTGCGGGTAGTCTGATTGCCTTATTAATAGCCCGGGGTGGCAATCAGGCGATCGCACCTGCAACAGCTCACGTAAAAGAAAGTGAAGACAAAGAAAGAAAGAGACGGGTAGAGCGGAGGTGAAAGGACGACGGGAGAAGCAGGCAGGAGAAAGAGAGAGGAAATAAGGCTGGTGAACAGCGAGGAAGTAGGTGGGTGGGAGCAGAGCCCCAATGAGGAGGAAGAGGAGAAGCGAGTGGCTATCGCTCAGGAGGGGGCTGGGGTCACTCCTGTTGAGGGTCTTTGGGAGTGGGAGCCAGCAGGTGGGCCTTTGAGATGGTAACAGTGGGGGTACAGAGCGCCCGCACCGGGTGGAGCTTGGATTGGCAGCAGTTTTGGGCAGAGCCGGGCTCGGAGGTTGCCCGCAGATGCCGTGGGGTTGGCGGCGATGGGCACGGTGCAGGGTGAGATGGGAGTCTGCACCTGCTGGTCGACGTCTCTCCGGACTGCAAGGCCCGAATAGGATAAGTCACGACTAATCGACGGTGTCGGGTTCAAGAGGCTCCCAAAAACGAAGGCGAGCGTTGAATTTTTGGACAATTACAATACTTTCCCCTGTACTTCGTATAGAAGAAGGAAAAAAGGGAGGATTGAAGAGGAAATCGCCAGCATTCCTCTTGACATGTTAACGCCGAGCAATGCAGAATTTCCACAACGGACTCTCAGAATATGCACGGAGAAGCGGACAGCACCTTCACGATGTCTTCTTCAAAACATCAAATGAATATCGAATGAATGTTGATTATCATCATTAATTGCATATCCTGTACAATCCATCCATCCATCCATTATCCAACCCACGATATCCTAACTACAAGGTCACAGGGGTCTGCTGCAGCCAATCCCAGGGCGCAAGGCAGGAAACAAACCCCGGGCAGGGTGCCAGCCCACCACAGGGCACACACACACACACCAAGCACACACACTAGGGACAATTTAGAATCGCCAATACACCTAACCTGCATGTCTTTGGACTGTGGGAGGAAACCCACGCAGGCACGGGGAGAACATGCAAACTCCACACAGGGAGGACCTGAGAAGCGAACCCAAGTCTCCTAACTGCGAGGCAGCAGCGCTACCCACTGCGCCACCAGCACGCCCTGCATAATCCATTTCATCATTATTTTGTAATGTGTATTGAACGTCAGTTGAAAATGTCCCCTTTCCCTGCACCGCCCCGTACTTGCATTAACTTTAACGAAAGCCCCTCGGGTTCAGTAAATACAGGATACCTCTGGATGATGGCAAAAAAAAAAAGAGTAAAATAACACGGTTGCTAACGGAGTTCCGCTTCAGATGTCCATCTCCCGAAACCATAAATGGCCAGCTCTTGTCAAAGCTCGCGTGATGTAATGTGAAAGACGGCGCCCCCTACGGGAGGCCAACACTCCCCGAGTGTAGTAAATGAAAGGATTTACACACACCATGAAATATCTGTACAAAACACTGTCACGTGAAAACAGAAGCACAGCCCATGGAAACTGTCACTTTTTCCACATATTTGAGCAGGAAAACATCAGATCTTCATGCAACAAATACATCTCCGTTATATCCAGGTGGAACGCCAGCTGGGGCTCAAATGCTTGTTTTACAGTTTTGATTTATTTGTATGTGTTACTATTTCTTTGGTTTATGATCTGCAGTACTCTTGATGTTGTATGTGTCTGTATCTAAGAGTGTGTTATGGTCCATGTCCTTTGTGGGTGGTCCCAAATCATCGCCAAATCTGGGGCGTCCCCCATAGTTCCTGGTGGTGAGATCCTGTGCTTCTCTGTATTCAATGTGCTTACCGATTTCTGACATTTCGGCTGTTCTTGGGATCTCGTATTTGGTCTTTTGATCACCTTATGGTTTTGGGCAAATCTTTTGCCTTTGTGCTCCACCGAGCTTCCAAGTAATTGAAGGACATTTTGTGTGAAGAACAAACGTTTTATGTAATAAAGATTCTCCAGAGCTCTTTTCTGTGGCTAGCCAGGGTCTCTGATGGGATTTCCCCCTCTAGTTTATAATTTGCAGTATTCTTGATGTTTTCTGTATCTGTATCTAAGCCTGTTTTATGTTCCATGTGTTTTGTAGGTGGTCCCGAATCACTTCCAAATCTGAAGGGTCCCCCACAGTTCCTGGTGGTGAGTCGAGTTCTTGTGCTTTTGTGTACTTAATGTGCTTTTTGACATTTTGATTATTCTTGGGATCTTGTATTGGGTCTTTTCATTGCCTTATGGTTTTGGGCAAATCCTTTGCCTTTGTGCAGTGCAGAGCTCTAATGTTACTGAAGAACATTTTGTGTGAAGAGCAAACGTTTTACGTAATAAAGATCCTCCGGGGCTCTTTTTTGTGGTTAGCCAGGGTTTTTGATGGGATTTCCCCCTCTAGTGGACATTTTTTTGGAATTGCTTTTGGGACATAACATGCTTTGGGGACTCCTAGTCATGAGAATCTCCTTGTCATGTCCATTGTGCCTCCTGCCTTCTCCTGGTCTTTACATCCCAGCAACTGATGAAGATGTCTGGAAGGGAAACTGGGGAAGCTCAGATCTGGGCACAAAAGTGTCCACATACTGACTTGGAAACCAAAAATGACAGAACAGCAAGAACTGATGTGTTTAGTAAATGTAGGGATTTACACACATTATGAAATATCTGTGCAGTACACCGTCCCGTGACTGAAGGTGAAGCGAGGAAGCGACAGTCGAGCAGAGTCTGGGATGTTTCTAAGTGCCTGACAATTGAAAAGAGTTTCCCAGAGAAGAAAGGTAAGAGAATCCGTCCTTGGCGACTTCCCTAATAGGTCAGCTGGAGGTCTCACTGGAGCTCAAGGTCAGGGGGGCCAAACTAAATGAAGGCACGGGGCTCGGCTAGCCGACCTTTCAGGATTGGGCAGATGCTGGCTGAGCTAATTTGGGTGTTTCACTGGCCAGCGTGTGTGAAGACAATGCCGTCGGATTTTCTGCTTCCTGCCAAAGTCAGAGGACGCCGAGTGGGCCTCGTGACGGGGGAGATGAGGTCAGATTTACAAATGAGAGCAACAGCTTGTGTTCTTCTGTCAGCAATGGGATACTTTTATCAAGTAGACATTCGAGGGAAGCGTGGAGTTGTGTTGGGTGGGACATAAGGATGTTACTGGGTATGGCAGATAGGAGTGCAGCAGTGCAGCTTATCTGTGTTGTTTGTGGCTGCCCTTTTTAATGTATATGGGTGGCACGGTGGTGCAGTGGTAGCGCTGCTGCCTCGCAGTTAGGAGACCCCAGCCAACCCAGGGCGCAAGGCAGGAACAAACCCTGGGCAGGGCGCCTGCCCACCGCAGTACTTGTTACTTAACTGCCTTCATTAAATAATAATAATATTTCTCTGTTGTCTGTATTAAATAAATATCTTCAAATGATTTCACTTTTACAGAACTTTTTTTTATCTTGTATTAGTTAGTCAGTCAGTTATTGTCCAACCCGCTATATCCTAACAGGGTCACAGGGGTCTGCTGGAGCCAATCCCAGCTAACACAGGGCACAGGAAGCAAACCTCGGGCAGGGCACTAGCCCACCACAGGGCACGCGCGCACACACACACCAAGCACACACTAGGGACAATTTAGGATCGCCAATGCACCTAACCTGCATGTCTTTGGACTGTGGGGACACGGGGAGAACATGCAAACTCTATGCAGGGAGGACCCGGGAAGCGAACCCAAGTCTCCTAACTGTGAGGCAGCAGCGCTACCACTATGCCACCGTGCCCGCCCTAGCTTGTATAAAATAATATTCAACTGATTTTACTTTTGTTTTCGTCATAACCCATTAAAATCCTTGCTTTATGTTTTTAACTTGTGTCTCTACTTTTATATAATATATTGGTCTAGGTGTGTAGGGGCATGTATAAATTTATATATACACAGTAGAACCTCTGGTCACAAATGTTTCCAAACACGTACAAATCGGGCTACGATCAAAAAGTTTGCCAAAATTTTGCATCTGTTCACGACCACACGCTCTGGTGGCAAACAAAAACACTGGCGGCCAGTTTCCCTACACGCGTTCATACGCGCCAATGATTTGCCATTCTCCGTTTCCCATTTTCTTTTGTTTGCGTAAACAGGGCCTAACAAAGCAGCTAATGTTGCAAAAGGAGTTACAGTGTTAACCAAGCAGAGGCCTCAAGTGATGGAGGAGGTGGAAAAACTGGTGCTAGTGTGGCTGAACGAGAAGAAACTTGGGGAGAGCGTAAGACGAGGAGATAGATAGATAGATAGATAGATAGATAGATAGATAGATAGATAGATAGATAGACAGATAGATAGATAGATATGAAAGGCACTATATGATAGATAGATATGAAAGGCACTATATGATAGATAGAGAGATAGATAGATAGATAGATAGATAGATAGAGATAGATAGATAGATATGAAAGGCACTATATGATAGATAGATAGATAGATAGATAGATAGATAGATAGATAGATAGATATGAAAGGCACTATATGATAGATAGATAGATAGATAGATACAGTAGATAGATAGATAGATAGATAGATAGATAGATAGATAGATAGATAGATATGAAAGGCACTATATGATAGATAGACAGATAGATAGATATGAAAGGCACTATATGATAGATAGATAGATAGATAGATAGATAGATAGATATGAAAGGCACTATATGATAGATAGATAGATAGATAGATAGATAGATAGATAGATAGATAGATAGATAGATAGATAGATATGAAAGGCACTATATGATAGATAGATAGATAGATATGAAAGGCACTATATGATAGATAGATAGATAGATAGATAGATAGATAGATAGATAGATAGATAGATAGATAGATAGATAGATAGATAAAAATACAATATAAGATAGATAGATAGATAGATAGATAGATAGATAGATAGATAGATAGATAGATAGATAGATAGATAGATATGAAAGGCACTATATGATAGATAGATAGATAGATAGATAGATAGATAGATAGATAGATAGATAGATAGATAGATATGAAAGGCACTATATGATAGATAGATAGATAGATAGATAGATAGATAGATAGATAGATAGATAGATAGATATGAAAGGCACTATATGATAGATAGATAGATAGATAGATAGATAGATAGATAGATAGATAGATAGATAGATATGAAAGGCACTATATGATAGATAGATAGATAGATAAGATAGATAGATAGATAGATAGATAGATAGATAGATAGATAGATAGATAGATAGATAGATAGATAGATAAAAAACAATATAAGGTAGATAGATAGATAGATAGATAGATAGATAGATAGATAGATAGATAGATAGATAGATATGAAAGGCACTATATGATAGATAGATAGATAGATAGATATGAAAGGCACTATATGATAGATAGATAGATAGATAGATAGATAGATAGATATGAAAGGCACTATATGATAGATAGATAGATAGATAGATAGATAGATATGAAAGGCACTATATGATAGATAGATAGATAGATAGATAGATAGATAGATAGATAGATAGATAGATAGATAGATAGATAGATATGAAAGGCACTATATGATAGATAGATAGATAGATATGAAAGGCACTATATGATAGATAGATAGATAGATAGATAGATAGATAGATAGATAGATAGATAGATAAAAATACAATATAAGATAGATAGATAGATAGATAGATAGATAGATAGATAGATAGATAGATAGATATGAAAGGCACTATATGATAGATAGATAGATAGATAGATAGATAGATAGATAGATATGAAAGGCACTATATGATAGATAGATAGATAGATAGATAGATAGATAGATAGATAGATAGATAGATAGATAGATATGAAAGGCACTATATGATAGATAGATAGATAGATAGATAGATATGAAAGGCACTATATGATAGATAGATAGATAGATAGATAGATAGATAGATAGATAGATAGATAGATAGATAGATAGATAGATAGATAGATAAAAAACAATATAAGGTAGATAGATAGATAGATAGATAGATAGATAGATAGATAGATAGATAGATATGAAAGGCACTATATGATAGATAGATAGATAGATAGATATGAAAGGCACTATATGATAGATAGATAGATAGATAGATAGATAGATAGATAGATATGAAAGGCACTATATGATAGATAGATAGATAGATAGATATGAAAGGCACTATATGATAGATAGATAGATAGATAGATAGATAGATAGATATGAAAGGCACTATATGATAGATAGATAGATAGATAGATAGATAGATAGATAGATAGATAGATAGATAGATAGATAGATAGATAGATAGATATGAAAGGCACTATATGATAGATAGATAGATAGATAGATACTTTATTAATCCCAAGGGGAAATTCACATACTCCAGCAGCAGCATACTGATAAAGAACAATATTAAATTAAAGAGTGATAACAATGCAGGTATACAGACAGACAATAACTTTGTATAATGTTAAATGTTAACGTTTACCCCCCCAGGTGGAATTGAAGAGTCACATAGTTTGGGGGAGGAACGATCTCCTCAGTCTGTCAGCGAAGCAGGACAGTGACAGCAGTCTGTCACTGAAGCTGCTCCTCTGTCTGGAGATGATCCTGTTTAGTGGATGCAGTGGATTCTCCATGATTGATAGGAGCCTGCTCAGCGCCCGTCGCTCTGCCACAGATGTCAAACTGTCCAGCTCCATGCCAACAATAGAGCCTGCCTTCCTCACCAGTTTGTCCAGGCATGAGGTGTCCCTCTTCATGCTGCCTCCCCAGCACACCACTGCGTAGAAGAGGGTGCTCGCCACAACCGTCTGATAGAACATCTGCAGCATCTTATTGCAGATGTTGAAGGACGCCAGCCTTCTAAGGAAGTATAGTCGGCTCTGTCCTCTCCTGCACAGAGCATCAGTATTGGCAGTTCATATGCGCGAAAGCCAGGAAGATTCATGGCGATTTGCTGAAAAAAAATCCTTCTTTGAGTAGCGAAGGTGAGGAATTTAAAGCCAGTAGAGGATGGTGTGAAAAGTTTCGCAAGAGAAGTGGCATTTAGTTTTTTTTCCCTGTGCTTAAAACTCATAAAAAAAGTTTACAGCGAGCGGTTAATAAGGGTGTAGTGCAAACTCTTACAATGTTAGTTTTCTCTGTTCAAGGTTTTCTCAGTCTTATTCAATGTTTTTACATTTAGTTTACTATTACACTGTGCATTCTATGGTATAATTAACTATTTTTGCGCTTAAAAAAATATATTTACATACAGTTCATATGTTCTGGAACAGATTAATTGTATTTACATACAATCTTATGGGGAAATTACGTTTGGGTCGCGTCCACAGTTTTGGAACGAATTACGGTCGTGACCAGAGGTACCACTGTATAGTAATATAGAGAGAGATTTTAAGAGTGTCCCGTATTTCTGATTTTCTAATCTGGCTACCCTACTGCCAGGTGGATGCTACACATTAGTGGTGGTTGGAGTGTAAAGCATTTTGAGTAGTGAGAAAAGCGCTATATAAATTAAACAAAATATTATTAATATTTCTATGGAAATAGGATTTCATACAATTTCCCCACCCTTAAATGATCAATGAAAGTCAGCAATAACTGACGTGGGGACTACAATTCCCATCAGGTCCACGATGGTGGTGTCATTCTCACGTTTAATGAAGGAGACGGAGCTGTGTCTGGCCACTCAGTTAGAGAAGAGGGCTCAGCACATCACCCTGTGGAGCTCCTGTGTTTTACTGTCTTAATCTTCTTTATTTATTATTTATCTGGTTTGTACAATGCTATATACTGTATACGCTGCCGTTCTTTATTATATTCTGTAAGTACCTTGAGCATGGGAAAGGCGCTATATAAATAAAATGTATTATTATTATTATTACGGTCAGCATGAAGGATATGATAGCAACCCCTGGTGCTGGCTCCTATAATAATACAGCGACCTGCAGCAATGTCTCCAGCCAGGCTCCCCCCACCATTGAAGATGCTCTCTACAGTCCATAGATTCAATTATTCAACAAGCCATCGAGTTTATTAACGTAACCTATCGACAAGTCCACAGTAAACCAGGAAACACAAAGACACCAGCCCAGCATGGAGTTACCACAAATAATGGAATCCAATCAGACACAAAAACGAATTCTCGACTCACGAGAGCAGACAGATTGAGAGGGAGGTGGTGGTGATCGTCGTTTCCCAGCGACTCCAAGGGGAAAGAGGAAGACGATCAGTCGTCGTTAAACGTGCGACCTGAAACTCTAAGAGAGGGGGGAACACTGGACAGCCGTCCGTAAAGTTTCTGAAAGCAGCCCACTGGCCAACAAGGTTGAAAAGCACTGGTGTCGATGACGGATGGGACAGCCAGCAGTGACAAAAAAGGGTCAACTTTTAAAAAAACATCAAAGTTTCTTACCGTAACGAATTCCGGCCAGTGCGCTATAAAGGCGCAAAGAAGGGCGACTACTCATAACTAGCACCTACAGAGGGGGCCGAAACTGAAACGTGTGAAGTAATTAGGGTACTTTTTATTTTTTTTTTTTGCAAAGACCAAATAACAGGTGTGAGGCATGGTCTGAGAAACCCAAGGGGGGCTACGGGCCTCCTGGGGCAGCCCCCACGTTGTGTCAGATGTTACAACTTGGAAACAGGTGACAAAACAAAAAGCAAAAAAAGAAACAAAAAAGAGCCGGGATTTCCTGGAATACGCTGTGACTCAGTCCCCTAACACCTGACGTTACGCTGGGTGGTGGTCTGTTTTCATTCAAAGTGTTCTAAAAGTATCAGTCGGCGTCGACCCAACTGTCTTTCTATGGAGCCCACCTATCCTGCAAACATGGATAATAAAAAAAAATGTTATGCTGGCGTCCAGCTTATACAGTCGTGGCCTAAAGTTTTGAGAAAGACACAAATATGAATTTTCACAAAGTTTGCTGCCTCAGTGTTTAGGATGGCAGTTTGCATCGACTCCAGAATGTTCTGAAGAGTGGGCAGAAGAATTGCAATTAATTAATGCAAAGAAAATGAACTGCATGCCAAAAAAAACCCATTTGCACTGCATGCCAGCCCTGCCACCAAAGGACCATCATTGCTTTGCACAAAATAGGGCGTCCCAGGCTAGTAAGATTGCACCAAAATCAACCATTTATCAGATCATCGAGAACTTCAAGGAGAGAGGTGCAGTCGTGGTGAAGAAGGCTTCAGGACGCACCAAGAAAGTCCAGCAAGCGCCAGGAGCGTCTCCTAAAGTGGAATGGAGCACCACCAGGGCAGAGCTTGCTCAGGAATGACAGCAGGCAGGTGTGAGTGAGGCGAAGACTTATGGAGGATGGCCTAGTGGGTGTCAAGATGGGCAGCAAAGAAGTCAAGAAAAACATCAGGGACAGACTGATATTCTGGGATTGGACTGCTGAGGTCTGCTGGGATCAAGTCATCTTCTCGGATGAATCCCCTTTACGATTGTTTGAGAAGAAAAGGTGAAGAGCGCTACCATCACGTCCTGTGTCACGCCAACAGTAAAGCATCCTGAGACCATTCATGTCAGCCAAGGCAGTGGGTTCACTCACAATTTGGCCTAAGAATATAGCTATGAATAAAGAATGGGACCATAACATCCTCTGAGAGCAACTTCTAACAACCATCCAAAAACACTTTGGTGACCAACAATGAACAATCCAGCATGATGGAGCACCAGGCCAGAAGGTAAAAGTGAGAACTAAGTGGCTCGGGGAACAAAACATCGACAGCTGGGCTCCATGGCCAGGAAACTCCCCACTGAGAACTTGTGGTCAGTCATCAGGAGGCGGGTGGACAAACAAAAACCCACCAATTGTGACAAACTCCAAGCATTGATTATGCAAGAATGGGCTGCTGCCATCAGTCAGGATTTGGCCCAGAAGTTGATTGCCAGCCTGCCAGAGTGAATTGCAGAGATCTTGAAAAAGAAAGAAGGGCCAACACTGCAGATGTGGACTCTTTGCATAAACTTCATGTCATTGTCAATAAAAGTCTTTGAAACTTATGAACTGCTTGTAATTCTACTTCAGTGTACCAGAGAAACATCTGACAAAAAGATCTAAAAACACAGAAGCAACAAACTTTGTGAAGACCAACACTTGGGTCATTCTCAGAACTTTTGGCCACGACTGTAGACTGCAATACTCTGTCAAAGCTGACCACCAAACCCCTCAATTTAAGACTCTGTACTTTATTTTGGACTTCCTAACTATCACACCTCAGCATGCGCACACTGGCAGCGTCACATCCTCCATACTGACCCCTCGACACTGGCACTCCACAGGGCAGCGTGCCAGGTCCTCTCCTACATTCCTGCTTGAACCCTGACTGTGTGGCCAACCACAGCAGCTCCACCGCCATCGTTTAAAACATGCTGATGACACCACCCTCGTGGGGGGGGGGCCTGATCAGCACCAATGATGGCACGGCTTGCAGAGAAGAAGACTGCCTGCCGACTTCCACTTCTTTAAGATTGACCAATAGCCCCTCATATGGTGTCTTAAATACCAGAAGCTTCCTGTAAACCAAGCTAAATAAAATCACAGGCACCCCACTGATGGGTCAACTCCCTCTCTGCGGCCGTACCTGCCAGGATCAGCTCCACATCCCCTTACAGTACCAGAGCATCAAGCTGTGTGAAGCTGTGTGCGTACGAAAGACTGCTAAGCATCACAAATACAGTCCGGTCCACAAGTATTTAAACTGTGACACAACTTTCAGAATTGTGCCAGAAATCGTTACAAGACTGAAGAGTAATAATAATAATAATAATTCTTTGCATTTATATATTTCTCGCTACTCAAAGCGCTCAGCAATTGTAGGTTAAGGGCCTTGCTCAAGGTAGGCCTCCAGATTTAATTCAGAAGGTTTAATAGAAATATCCTATGAGCCCTGTGGTGGGCTGGCACCCTGCCCAGGGTTTGTTTCCTGCCTTGCGCCCTGTGTTGGCTGGGATTGGCTCCAGCAGACCCCCGTGACCCTGTAGTTCGGATATAGCGGGTTGGATAATGGATGGATGGATCATATGAGCCATTTAGGAATGACAGCCATTTTTATACCCTGGTCCCCCCATTTACAGGGTGTTTGGACATTTGACTGCCAAGCTGTTTCCTCCGTATCCCTCATTATTTCATTACCTGGAGTTTGCATTGTTCAGGCGTCACTGTGAACTCTCAATATGAGGTCCAAAGAGCTGTCCATACCAAGTGAAAACAGAAACAAACAAAACAAACCCATCAGAGAGAGAGCAGAAACACCAGGAGTGGTCAACTCAACCATCTGGTACATTCATATAGAGAAGGAACACACTGGTGAGCTCAGCAACATATGAAGGCCTGGACAACCATTGAAGACAACTGTGCTAGATGATCACACAAGTCTGTCCTTGGTGAAGAAGAACGTCTTCACGACATTCAGCCAAACCAAGACCACTCTCCAGGAAGGAAGACCTGACATTGACAAAGTGTACAATCAAGAGAAGACTTCATGAAAGTAAAGACACAGGGTCTACCACAAGGTGCAAAGCACTGGTAAGCCTCAAGCAGAGGAAGGACAGATTAGACATTTTTTAAAAGCCTGTCCAGTTCTGGAACAATTGTCTTTGGACAAAGGAAGCTAAGATCAATATATGCCAGAATGGTGGATAGAGAGGAGTATGGAGAAGAGAAGGAGCGGCTTATGACCTGATGAATACCACATCATCTGTGAGACATGGCGGAGGCGGTGTTATGGCCTGGGTGTGTGTGGCCACCACTGGAAGTCAGTCACTGGTGTTTATTGATGATGTGACTGCTGACAGAAGTAGCAGGATGAATTCTGAATTGTCCAGGGCGGCCATACTGTCTGCTCAGATTCAGACAAATGCTGCAAAACTAATAGAACAACACCTCACAGTACAGATGGACAAGGAGCCAAAACACACTGAGACAGCAAAACAAGAGCTTTACAAGACAAAGAAGTGGAAATGGACAAGTCCGTGAACTGACCTCAACCCAACTGGACGTGCAGTTCACTTACTGAAGACAAAACTGAATATCAGAAAGTCCAACAAACAAGCAGAGCCTGAAAACAGCGCCAGTCAAGGCCTGGCAAAGCATCAGTGGGGTGGAAACACAGCACTGGGTGAGATGGCCGTGGGTTTAGAGTTCAGGCGGTCAGTGACTGCAGAGGACTTTCAACCAAATATTAAAAATGATCGTTATATTGACGATTATGTTAGTCTGTCCAAATACTTTTGAGTCCCTGAAAATGGGGGGCGGCACGGTGGTGCAGTGGGTAGTGCTGGTGCCTCGCAGTTAGGAGACCTGGGTTCACTTTGCATGTTCTCCCCGTGTCTGCGTGGGTTTCCTGCCACAGTCCAAAGACATGTAGGTTAGGCGCATTGGCGATCTGAAACTGTCCTGTGTGTGTGTGTGTGTGTATGTGTGTGTGCCCTGCCCGGGGTTTGTTTCCTGCCTTGCTATTGGCTGGAATTGGCTCCAGCAGACCAACCCCATGGCCCTGTGTTAGGATATAGTGGGTTGGATAATGGATGGATGGATGAAAATGGGGGACCATGTACAAAAATGTCTGTCATTCCTAAATGGTTCCCACAGTGTTTTTATTAAGCCCCCAAGTCTACACTTCAAACATCTTGATTGCTTTATTTCAAATCCACTGTGGTGGCACACAGAGCCAAGTCACTGTCCACATCAGGGCCGGATTAAGACGGAAATTGGGCCTGATGCTGCAGCGCAAAAAAGGCCTATTTGTTCTTGGCATTGGTGCATTCGACACTCACTGTACATGCGCACTCAGACCGACCAAGGAGCCTAAACTGCTTGCGATGCAACCATCCATCCATCCATCCATTTTCCAACCCGCTGAATCCGAACACAGGGTCATGGGGGTCTGCTGGAGCCAATCCCAGCCAACACAGGGCACAAGGCAGGAACCAATCCTGGGCAGGGTGCCAACCCACTGCAGGACACACACAAACACACCAAGCACACACTAGGGCCAATTTAGAATCGCCAATCCACCTAACCTGCATGTCTTTGGACTGTGGGAGGAAACCGGAGCGCCCGGAGGAAACCCACACAGACACGGGGAGAACATGCAAACTCCACGCAGGGAGGACCCGAGAATCGAACCCAGGTCTCCAGCCAGCCTTTATTGAACATGAATAATAATAACGACGTAGTATCGTAACAACTCAGGATTAACTTCAAACTACGTAACATCAACATCCATCCATCCATCCATTTTCCAACCCACTGAATCCGAACACAGGGTCACGGGGGTCTGCTGGAGCCAATCCCAGCCAGCACAGGGCGCAAGGCAGGAACCAATCCTGGGCAGGGTGCCAACCTACCGCAATAACATCAACATGCAATAGCAATTGTCTGAAAAGTGCACTTAATGCAGAAAACCTAACAATGAAATACACAAAATTTCACAATTCTCTTATGAAACCAGAGTAAGAAAAAATGAATTTGCAGAGATATTGGGTCAAAGTGACTCTTGACGGTAAAAATTTGTCCACGATTTAAATTTCATAATAGACCAGAATGCTGTTGAGGGTTTTAAAAATTCTAAACGTCCATGCCAGGCCCGCAGACCGGCTTTTAGTTTTACCTTTACAGATAACCATTTAAATAGCCATCGATTTTTACTGGACAACTAACTTTCAAGGTGAAAAATTTAGTATGTGGCACTTACCGAACAATAATAAAGTGTCAAGAATCTCCAAGATATTGCAAAAAACGCAGCTAAATTACTAAGTAAACTGTTTAACGTAAAATTGATAGCATTAACTTGAAATCTTCGGTTAACAATAAACACGACGACGTTACAGTTACGTCACAATGCAAAGAATAATAGTAACTGTATAATAAGTAACGCTGTGTCTAGGCATCTGAAAGTCGGACTCCAAATTTCATCCATCCATCCAGTATCCAACCTGCTATATCCTAACTACAGGGTCACGGGGGTCTACGGGAGCCAATCCCAGCTAACACAGGGCGCAAGGCAGGAAACAAACCCCGGGCAGGGCGCCAGCCTACCACGGCCAAATTTCATTCTAAGAATTATTTTGAGGTTGATATAGCAAAGGAAGACTGTTCAGCTTCTGGAAAATTCTCGTCTGTTTTCATCCACTGCATTCACTAAACAGGGTCATCTCCAGACAGAAGAGCAGCTTCAGCAACAGACTGCTGTCACTGTCCTGCTCCACTGACAGACTGAGGAGATCGTTCCTCCACCACACTATGCGACTCTTCAATTCCACCAGGGGGGATAAACATTAACATTATACAAAGTTATTGTCTGTTTTTACCTGCATTATTATTAACTAGGGGGCTTCGCCCCCTGCTCGCTTCGCTCGCCAACCCCTGGTCTTGGGTAACCCGAAATAGATTTGAAAGAGATTATTTATCTCCGTCAGTTGTGGTCTTTCGTTTTGAACCTGTGCCTGCTTTGCTTCCGCAGTGTCAGACGCGCGTTGTAGGCGCCTGCGTTCATTGATCTTATCCAGGTGGGCTCGTGTTTGTAGCGTTGAGCTGTATTGTGTTTGAATTTGGTGTAAAGCGTTCAGCGGTTTGTACAATCCCAAGCAGCACATTATTCCTAACTTCACTCCGCAGTAGTGCCACTCACAATATGGTGGTGACGCCTGCGCCTTCACTCCGCAGTAGTGCCAGTCACAATATGGCGGTGACGCCTGCGCTTTTCGTACTATCTTTGTGGACCTGTGGGGCCTCCGTAGCCTCTCACGTTTGACTCTGGGGTGCAGCGCAGAATCCTCTTTTTTGTGTGGTTGTGTCGTTAGTGGTAGCTATGGGCGCGTTGTTGCTTCATTTCTCATGCACATTAGTTGAGCTCTTTCGTTCTTGGGCCGTGACTCCTTCGTTCGCGGTGGATAGGACTTTGTTTGTGGTTTATGAGACGCGCGCCTGTGCAGTACGTCTCATGGTCCCATCGCCGTGTCCCTGCATCCATATCCGGTCTATTCTCGGTTAGTAATATGGATCTTTAATATTGTTTTTTGTATCAGTATGCTGCTGCTGGAGTATGTGAATTTCCCCTTGGGATTAATAAAGTATCTATCTATCTATCTATCTATCTATCTATCTATCTATCTATCTATCTATCTATCTATCTATCTATCTATCTATCTATCTATCTATCTATCTATCATATAGTGCCTTTCATATCTATCTATCTATCTATCTATCTATCTATCTATCTATCTATCTATCTATCTATCTATCTATCTATCTATCTTTCTATCATATAGTGCCTTTCATATCTATCTATCTATCTATCTATCTATCTATCTATCTATCTATCTATCTATCTATCTATCTATCTATCTATCTATCTATTATATAGTGCCATTCACATCTATCTATCTATCTATCTATCTATCTATCTATCTATCTATCTATCTATCTATCTATCTATCTATTATATAGTGCCATTCACATCTATCTATCTATCTATCTATCTATCTATCTATCTATTATATAGTGCCATTCACATCTATCTATCTATCTATCTATCTATCTATCTATCTATCTATCTATCTATCTATCTATCTATCTATCTATCTATCTATCTATCTATCTATCTATCTACTGTATTATATAGTGCCATTCACATCTATCTATCTATCTATCTATCTATCTATCTATCTATCTATCTATCTATCTATCTATCTATCTATCTATCTATCTGGGCCAATTTCAGGAATGGGCCTAATGCTGCAGCATCAATAGCACCCACCTTAATCCGGCCATGGTCCACATACTTATGGACCTAACTGTACGAAAGGCCGAAATGGTGACATTAAAAAGTGGTCTCTGCCCACTACTGGCCTGCAGGACAGTCTCTGCAGAGTGTGACTGTTGGCCGGGCCATTCACGTGTGCAGAGGTCCCCTAAATGAACGCGTCTCTCAAACGTCATCTAAAAAAGAGCCAATCGTTGGACAAGATACGTCTCATGATCATCTTTACAGATCTGAACAGAAATAAAATACGAAAAAAAATGAATTTTTTGGCAGCCTTGCACAAAACACTTTAGCAAAGGAGGAAACGGCTAATGGCTTCAAAAGATAAAGCTGTCTCGTCAGCTGCACTGCTCATTTGTGCAGGAACTGGCTCGGGGGCAAAATGTGTCGCAGGCAGCCAAGTCACTCCATCGAGCGCTGCCAAGTTAGGTAAAAACAAAGGTAAAGAGCTGCAGATGGGGGAGCCGAGCTGCATTTTCAGCTGGCGATTAAAGGTCAGGCTTCCTTCTCAGTGGCAGTCGACGAACACGACAGACGAGGAGGTGAAGAGACAGCAAAAATAAACACCAGATGCTTTAAGCATATGCAAAAGGGAGGCCGTGCGCGCAAAAGGAAACCTTCATTAACAAGACTTGTCTCCCGCGCTACCCAGAAGGCCGTCTGCCGCGCACATGGAGCGAGAGGCACGATTTCCAGGGTCTCACCTTTCTTTGGGATCACAGTGTGGAAGGGGAAGGGGAAACACGACCGTTACTCTAGAAACGGGCCACCACTTTTCTAAATTTGATTTGGTGAAGTTCCGGTGCCCACTTGGAGTCCAACTCACGAATTGTGAAAAGCAAGGAGGAGACTCAGCCCTTCATCAGCGCTAAGAGATCATGCGACATGTGGTATCAGTCCAGGAATAGAACACACGCACAAAACAAAAAGGGAATTATTAGATAGATAGATAGATAGATAGATAGATAGATAGATAGATAGATAGATAGATAGATAGATAGATAGATAGATACTTTATTAATCCCAAGGGGAAATTCACAAATTATTATTAAATGCTACTAGAAGCAATGTCTGCCTTGGAGATGCTTGCAGTTGAAGTGTGACGGATCAGTTCTTCTGAGGCCCTCGGTTCTGCTCGTGTTTATTCATTGAACAAACTGGGATTGCAATCTAGGACCGTACTGCATGTCTAAATAATGGATTGATGCAGGGTACGTGCACACGTCTCTGCCGAAAAGTCTGTGGTTTTGTACTTAAACTAGCTTGAGGTGGAAAAAAAAAATGTCTGCCCTTACAGCTGAAAAACTAACCACTGGTACAGTCAATGTGAAATATCACCACCAGGATACAGCAGATGAAAACCAGTATAACATAAAGGAAATAGAACTCCACCCAAATAAAAAGACAAGCAAGCGCCTGTGTGTCCATCCAGTTGTTAGGTCACTATTATTCCAACAGATGGCGCATCACAAACATTTGTAGTCATAAACTGAATTACATTTGTCATTCCAACAGATGTCACATCACAAACATTTGTAGTTATGAAATGCCTTACATTTGTCACTCCAACAGAAGGCACATCACAAATATCCACCTTAATAAAAGGACAAGTGTCTGTGTGTCCATCCAGTTGCTATGTCTCTATCATTTCAACAGATGGTGCATCACAAACATTTGTAGTCATAAACTGCATTGCACTTGTCATTCCAATAAATGGTGCATCATAAACATTTGCAGTCATGAAATGCCTTGCATTTGTTATTCCAACACATGCCGCATCACAGATATCCACCATAATAAAAGGATAAGCGTCTTTGTGTCCAACCAGTTGCTATGTCTCTATCATTCCAACAGATGGCACATCACAAACATTTGTAGTTATGAAATGCCTTGCATTTGTCACTCCAACAGAAGGCACATCACAAATAGATAGATAGATAGATAGATAGATAGATAGATAGATAGATAGATAGATAGATAGATAGATAGATACTTTATTAATCCATATCCATCCATCCATCCATTTTCCAACCCGCTGAATCCGAACACAGGGTCACGGGGGTCTGCTGGAGCCAATCCCAGCCAACACAGGGCACAAGGCAGGAACCAATCCCGGGCAGGGTGTCAACCCACCGCAGGACACACACAAACACACTCACACACCAAGCACACACTAGGGTCAATTTAGAACCGCCAATCCACCTAACCTGCATGTCTTTGGACTGTGGGAGGAAACCGGAGCGCCTGGAGGAAACCCACGCAGACATGGGGAGAACATGCAAACTCCACGCAGGGAGGACCCAGGAATCGAACCCAGGTCCCCAGGTCTCCCAACTGCGAGGCAGCAGCGCTACCCACTGCACCACCGTGCCGCCTCACAAATATCCACCTTAATAAAAGGACAAGTGTCTGTGTGTCCATCCAGTTGCTATGTCTCTATCATTTCAACAGATGGTGCATCACAAACATTTGTAGTCATAAACTGCATTGCACTTGTCATTCAAACACATGCCGCATCACAGATATCCACCATAATAAAAGGATAAGTGTCTTTGTGTCCAACCAGTTGCTATGTCTCTATCATTCCCACAGATGGTGCACTACAAATATTTGTAGTCAAAAACTGCATTACATTTGTCATTCCAACAGAAGGCACATCACAAATATCCACCTTAATAAAAGGACAAGCGTCTGTGTGTCCATCCAGGTGCTATGTCTCTATCATTCCAACAGATGGCACATCACAAACATTTGTAGTTATGAAATGCCTTGCATTTGTCACTCCAACAGAAGGCACATCACAAATATCCACCTTAATAAAAGGACAAGTGTCTGTGTGTCCATCCAGTTGCTATGTCTCTATCATTCCAACAGATGGTGGATCACAAACATTTGTAGCCATAAACTGCATTGCATTTGTCATTCCAACACATGCCACATCACAGATATCCACCATAACTCTACAAAGGGGGTCCTCATGGCTCCTAACGAGTGGCTGATTACCTGAATCACCTATTGGGAAGCTAATTAAACATATAAAGTGCCTTCCCACCTGTCTAATTAGAACTTTGTGCCTTCAATGATGGCCAAACAGCAGAAGCTCGACTGATCGGCGGGCGACCACAGGAGGAAACGCAGCTCGGCCATTAGAGATGCTGTACGTAGAGATTAGCTTATATAACCTGCCATCACTGCTGGAGTATGTGAATTTCCTCTTGGGAATAATAAAGTATCTATCTATCTATCTATCTATCTATCTATCTATCTATCTATCTATCTATCTATCTATCTATCTATCTATCATATAGTGCCTTTCATATCTATCTATCTATCTATCTATTTATCTATCTATCATATAGTGCCTTTCATATCTATCTATCTATCTATCTATCTATCTATCTATCTATCTATCTATCTATCTATCTATCTATCAATCATATAGTGCCTTTCATATCTATCTATCTATCTATCTATCATATAGTGCCTTTCATATCTATCTATCTATCTATCTATCTATCTATCTATCATATAGTGCCTTTCATATCTATCTATCTATCTATCTATCTATCTATCTATCTATCTATCTATCTATCTATCTATCTATCTATCATATAGTGCCTTTCATATCTATCTATCTATCTATCTATCTATCTATCTATCTATCTATCTATCTATCTATCTATCACAGAAAGCGGCCTGAGAGCTGGGCCCAGCCCCACAATGCCCTTTTGATGAGACAAACTGCCCAGCTGCACACTTTCGGGGGGGTCCATGTCAGCTCCATTGTCTAATAGCACTAATATTATACAGTATATTTGGCTGATGCCGTCATCAAGACCCGTCTACAAGAGCAGGGCACATGCCCACTGCTTACACACATTTACATCAATTGGAATAAGTGACTTGAGCAGAGAAAAATCTGATTGGCACTTGGATGTAGAAGTTAAAGAAATCCATTAAAAATATAATAATTAAATAATAATTATCATCGGGACACAGGGGCGCCGACAAAACGGCCTTCATAACACAGTAGCTGGTGCCAACGAGCCAGGGGGGAGATCTTGTCCAGAGCCACTCAATCCATTAGGCGACACAGGCATCAGCCTAGTGCTCCATCATCTGAGGGGCACCATTTATGAACGTTAAGGGGCGCACACTCAGGACATCAAGGGCCCCCCTAAGTCGTCAAACTATGATGATAATGATTAATGAAATTAAACCCGAGTGGCTCCTTCCCCACCCCTGTTGTCAAATCCTGCTGATCCTGAGTGGGTAGTGTTTATGAAAGTAAAGTAAAGCCCACTGTATTTGCACAAAGGAATGGTGACTGTGAAGGGGGGCATGCTTTGGACACTGAGGGGGTGGAATCGTACAGGTACAGTATGATAATAATGTCAAAGGGGTACCGTTTGTGTTTCTGAAGGCACGTGGACACTGTGGGGGACCCCCAACCCTGCCAGTTGTCAAACTATGAAGGTAATGAGTGGCTGCTGTTAATGAAATTAAACCGATGGGGGACAACCCCCCTCTAAGGTTGTTCGACTCTGATGATACTAAGTGGGTGCTGCTTATGAAAGTAAAAGGCCCACCCTCCTTAAAGTCCACAAGAGGGTTGGCGTTTGTGCTGGACACCCCCAGACCCCCACTGTTCATTCAAGTCTTATATTACCTGCTTGGCACAATGAGGGGAGACGTCTGTCAACCCCGCCTAGAGCTCCAAGTGGGCTTCAACCAGCACTGATCTTGTCATCTGGGTATTGCAAGTGATAAGCAGGGGGGTCTAAGTAGAAAATGAACGACACCTAAACAGGAACTCAAGAGGAAACAAACTTCACCGGGCACACAGAAATGGGCAAATGGCACATGGTGGGTAAAGCTGCTGGGGTACAAAAGGCAAACAGACGCCAAAACAGAGAAACTGAAGAGCTGAGGCAAGAACCAAGGCACAAGATGGTGGAAAACAAAGTGACGGTGACTTGTGTAGGGCCACATGGCGAGTCGGAGGTGTGACGTGAACAGGCTGGCAGGCTTGTGGTTTGAAGTCCAGAGCCTCGGCCACAACCACACTCTGCCTTTAAGGGTTACAAGGCAAAAGCACCGAGTTCTTGACACCGACATGCACTTTACAGGTACACTAACATCAGCGTGACAACACGGGCAGCGTAAGTGGCAGGGGGTGACAATGAGGACAAATCTGTGGCACCTGAACCAGCAACTGCACAGTCTGACCTCCAAATCATAAGGATGAAGACGTTTATAGGATTATGGGGTCACTGAGGTCACACGTGCAGTTTTAATTTAGGGCTGTAGGTCCGTACATTTTTGTATAGTGCCTTTCCGCATTAATGTTACCCTGAGGGGCTTTAAGTGTGTTTCTACAACGTAAGCACTGGCAGGTAAGGCGGCCCCCTCGGGGTCACACAGTGCGGCAGAGGTGCGGATTGGACTGGTGACATAATGGTTTCGTGTCTGATGTCTCGCCCACTGCAGTGCCAGTGCCCACCTTCTTAAGCTCTGCTGCTTCACTTTTTAGAGGGAATCTCTACAGGGCACGCTATAAGATAAAGACTGACATGCCACGCGATCGTGGGCACGCTTAAAGTGGGAGCTCCAGTGTGTTTAGGCACGAATCCATGAAGTTGATACGGAAGTGCCACATCGGCAGCCCATCTAGAAATAATGAAAAAGCACCTGGCATTAAAAAATAATCAGCGCAAGAGAAGGGGGGGGGGTCTCTGTCAGAGACAACACATGCAGCATGCGCACTGCTCTGCACCCCCAGGTCTTCTGTTCCTCCTCTACCGTCTCAAAGAGCCTCACTTGCTTATTTTTATATTTCAAAGCACTGGGGCTCCAAGGTACTGAAGTTAATCATCACTTTGCATGAACGTAACATCAAAGCCTCTCGGCGTCCAGCTGAGCTAAGCAGATCCCTAAACAGCAAATGTCGAGGCGAACTGTCACTTTTTTTTTAATCACCTCCTCCACCGTTTTTTGGTTTTTACAAAAAAGAAAAAAAAAAAACAAAAAGAGAGAATAAGCGGCGAGAAGGTTTTTACTGAGATGAGCTTGTTCACCACCTCTCAAGGCACCACCGTACACCCGTAGGCTGCCGTATCTCGTCACAGCCGCACCCGTGACTGCGTCGCTTTGTGTCTCTTTATGATTGGGACATGTCACGTCTGTCTTGTGAGGTCGCCTCTTGTAAAAAACGCCATCGGCGCACTACAATACCAATACCTGGGACTGCCTCCGGCCAGCCACAAAGGATCTGGTCCTCTTCAGATACTGAATAGTCTTACTGGCCACAGGAGCAGGGGACACGGCAACTGGGACATTAAGATCACTTAGTAGGGGGCCCTCACTTTAATGTGCTCTGATGCATTAAGACAATATCAGTGCCTAAAGTGAGGTGGCCTAGTGGAGCAGTAAAAGATGTCAGTTCAGCATCAGCCAGTGATGTACTGGGAGCAAGTCAGCTAATATGGGAGAAACTGTGTCTTATATATGCTGCCCTTCATATCTTACTAACGTACATACTGCTGTTCATATCTGACTGTCTCTGATATAGTGCCTTTCATAACTGTGTCATATGGGGCCATCTATCTATCTATCTATCTATCTATCTATCTATCTATCTATCTATCTATCTATCTATCTATCTATCTATCTATCTATCTATCTATCTATCTATCATATAGTGCCTTTGACATCTTATCTACCTTATATATAGTAATGTCCAGAAGGCATCATATCTATTATTTAAGGTCTTTCCCATCTTATCTACCTTATATAGTGCCCTTTTATCTATTTATTACATAGCTCCTTTCACATCTTATCTACTTATGCCCTTTTATGTATCTATCCATCTGTCTATTCTATGGTACCCATTATCTTTCTACCTATCTATTATATAGTGCCTTTCACACTTAATCTACCTTATATAGTGCCTTTTATCTATCTATCTATCTATCTATCTATCTATCTATCTATCTATCTATCTATCATATAGTGCCTTTCATATCTATCTACCTATCTATCTATCATATAGTGCCTTTCATATCTGTCTATCTATCTATCATATAGTGCCTTTCACATCTATCTATCTATCTATCTATCTATCTATCTATCTATCTATCTATCTATCTATCATATAGTGCCTTTCATATCTATCTATCTATCATATAGTGCCTTTCATATCTATCTATCTATCTATCTATCTATCTATCTATCTATCTATCTATCTATCTATCTATCTATCTATCTATCTATCTATCTATTATATTGTGCCTTTCATATCTATTTATCTATCTATCAATCTATAGTGCCTTTCACAATTAATGTACCTCATATATTGCATTTTTCTCTATCTATCCATCTATTATATAGTGCCTTTCACACTTAATACACCTCATATAGTGCCTTTTACCTATCTACCTATCTATTATATAGTGCCTTTAATTTCTGTCTATCCATCTATCTATCTATTACATAGTGCCTTTGACATCTCATCTACCTTATATATAGTAATGCCCATAAAGAATCATATCTGTTAATTAAGGTATTTCACATCTTATCTACCTTATATAGTGCCTTTTAATCTATTTATTATATAGCTCCTTTCACATCTTATCTACTTATGCCCTTTAATGTATCTATCTATCTATTATATAGTGCCTTTCATATCTATCTATCTATCTATCTATCTATCTATCTATCTATCTATCTATCTATCTATCTATCTATTATATAGTGCCTTTCATATCTATCTATCTTGTACGTATTTGTCTGTTTTACACTTTAACTTTCTTATATAGCGCCTTTCCTATCAGTATGTCTCTCTCTATCTCTCTATTTTAATTTTCTATAGTGCTTTTCACATCGCTTAGTAATATTCTGGATGTTGCTTTGTAAATCGCCTTGTGACGGCTCAGCTCATCTCAATGTCCGCACTGCCTCCCCTGATGAGGGTCACAGCTTATGCTGGGTAGGTCAGTCCTGTCCAGTCCTTCCTTTCCTTTGTCACTGTGTCCACTTCATCATGGAGAATTCCAAGTTCACCTTAGAGAGCTGATCCATAACCCAGTGTGCTGTCTAGGGGGTCTGTCGGTGGCCCCCATGCCTGCTACTGAGGGCCCAAGCCTTCTGGACGGTCCCCTCTGGGCCTTGCCCAGCCTGATGCTGGTTTAATGAAGATGTCCTCCGGAGACGGACTGTGAGCTTTGTCCGGTTATCCCTGACCTGATTTGTTTGTGCAGTTGTTTCATATCCAAAGCCCATCATCACAGGTGAGGGTGGGGGGCACAGAGTTAGACCTGCAGGAAGTGGACTGACTGATGGACGCCTGGCCCAGACCTAATTCACTGTCATTTATCTCGGTCACTATGGAGTAGGTTTATTGGGTGCTTCTTGTCATGTGTGCAGAGTGCAGTGACCCACGGCTAATGAACATGTAACGTGTCACGTCACGTCTCGTCACACCCACCAGCTCCCTCTGACCCTGAGCTAGGTAAGCAGATTACCAAGGAGATGAATAGATGGATCCACCTTGTCGTCAAGTGTTGCTTTTTACTGCCGTCCAGTGTAACCTGCTGGCTTAAAAAGGCTCTCTTATAAATGAACTGATTAAAACGGTGACTCACAGAGTAACTAGATGGGCCTGCAGACCAGAAAGGTCATCCCCAGCATCCATTCATCTATTGATTTTTAAACCCATGTGTCCTGGCCAAGGTCACAGAAGGCAACAGTCTGTGTATTGAGCACAATGACGGATCAAACACTGGTCAATGTGCCCCATTTAGTGATCACACGCCATTAGCTCATGCTGAGTGGCCTTCATGTGCACTTGGCCTCCTCTCACGAGGAGAATGAAAAAGAATCAACAGCTCAGAAAAGCAAAACTACAGTCACTGAGCAAATGGTTGGGACCACCACCTGTGCACTCACTTATCCATGCAACAGCCAATCACGTGGCAGCAGCACAATATGTAAAATCATGCAGATGCAGGTCAGGAGCTTCAGTTAATGTTCACATCCAATACCATGGACTGTGGTGTGATTGCTGGTGTACCAGACTGGTTGGTTTGAGAGTTTCTGTAACTGCTGAGATTTTCACACACGACCTTCTCTAGCGTTTACTCAAAATGGTGCGCGAAGCTCAAAACATCCGGTGAGTGGCAGTTCTGTGGACGGATACCATTTGCTGATGACAGAGGACAGCGGCCAGAGAGTCTACGATAACTCAGATGTCCACTCTGTATAACTGTGGAGGGCTGAACGGCGTCTCTGAATGTGCGACTCATCGAGCCTCGAGGTGGGTGGGCTACAACAGCAGGAAACAGCAACGCCAGGATCCACTCCTGTCAGCCACAAACACAAAGCTGAGGCTGCACTGGGCACAGAATCACCAAAACTGGAAAGACGTAACCGGGGCTGATGAATTGTGTTACCGTGGAAGAAAGAAAGTGTTTTGTGGAAATAAAAGGTCCTTTGAACAAAGAACTTGTGTGGAGTCCAGTTGTGTCTGGGGAGTAGGGTGTACAAGACCCCCTGGAGGCTAAATATAGAATAGATATATATATTTTTTTGTTCTTTATTTCGCCTTATACAATTTCTTGTATTACAACAACAACAACATTTTTATAGGAATTTGTTAGTTTTCGCATACCCCATGGGGTCAGAGCGCAGGGTCAACCATTGTACAGCGCCCCTGGAGCAATTACAGGATAAGGGTCTTGCTCAAGGGCCCAGCAGAGTAGGATCTCTTTTGGCAGTGACGGGGATTCGAACCAGCAACCTTCTGGATACCAGCACAGATCCTTAACCTCAGAGCCACCACTCCGCCCCTGTATGTATGTATGTATAGTAAAAGAGACAACTAAGGAGGTGCTAAGTGACTTGGAAACTGTAGAGAGAGAAGTGCTGCTCAGATTAAACATGCGGAACTCAAACAAATCACCAGGAGCAGATGATCCCTTCACACATATTTTATGGAAGATACTCTGACGGGAGAGCGTCCCCCGCGTGGCCGTGATATCTCTGCCAATGAGCAGCTACCCTCTAAAACACACGGAGCTCTGATCTCTCTCTCAAAAACGTCAAATGTCACTCTTTAACAATCTCTAGGTGATAATGTCTGCTGACCAAACAGGTATCACTAGCTAAGCAGAGGAAACATGTGCTGAGACGTAGAGAGACTCGAACCGAGGCTAGCGGGCGAGTGAGTGAGGAGGACCCCGCCCGGCTCCCCACTCCTGACGTCCCGCTGCCCCCTCCCCTCAGTCCGCAGCCTCTCTCTCTCTCAGATTCGCGTGAATAAGTCGGTGCCGCAAACCAACTATGACTCTTATCGCAATGAGAGAAGTCGCAAAATCAACTGGAATGTTTGAGCAAATTCTAGAAAAAAAGCCGATCTAAATCCGCGAAGTAGTTCTCTTGTGAAAAGTGGACAGACAGACATTGGATTTTATATATATATAAATTAAAATTTTATATTTTTTAAATATATATATATATATATATACATATTTATAAAATTTTATATATATAAATTAAAATTGTATTTTATATATAAATATCTATCTATCTATCTATCTATCTATCTATCTATCTATCTATCTATCTATCTATCTATCTATCTATCTATCTATCTATCTATCTATCTATCTATCTCTGATTCCCGCAGGGCATCCTGGGACTTGGAGTGCGGATTCTCAGCCCTGTTGGGTACCATGAGTGCCGCCAGGAGGAGCTGTGAGAGGACCGGAGGAGCCATTCCTCATCCACAGTCCGGAATTACTCACAAGTCACAAGGACGGGAGCCCTGAAGTACTTCCGGGCTGAAAATAAAGCCAGTTCTCTATCTGACCTGCAAGTGCCAGCAAGTCACATGGGCGGAAGGACAGAAGCACTTCTGGGTCAAGGACTATTTAAAGGACTGCTGAAGACCCAGCAAGTGAGTCGGAGTCGGGATGTAGTAGGACAGAGCTTGCTGGGAGGTGTGGAGGAGAAATTCGGAATTAAATATTATTACTTTACTGTTGTGTTTATTGTGGCTGCGGTGCTTTGGAGGCACTATTTCTGAAGAAGAAAAGATTAAAAGTCTTCTTAGTGCTTTTTAACCTGTGTCCTGAGCGTCTGTCTGTTGGGGAAAAGGTGGGCAATAATTCCACCAAGCGTCCACTCTCTTACTATATATATATATAATTGTGGGGGGCAGCTGGGTTCCATGCCCGGCCGTGACGCCCCTTCTACATATGTTCCGGGGGAGCAACCATGGGCGTCTCACTACCTCCCCCGGGATGCTTGGTGGCAACCACCCTGGCAGACGATGGTGCCTCAGTTTCCCGAAAGGGCTTCATGGGAGATGGAGTTCTACACAGCCCTGTTGGGATCTGGGGTGGCCACCAGGGGGTGCTGCATGGGTCCCTCAGCTGGCCTGGACAACTATACAGCCCCGCCTGGAAGTGCAATCAGAGGCAGGTGGTCAAGCACCTGCAGCACTTCTGGTTGGGCTAGAAAAAGGGCCAGCAACAACCACCCAGTGGCCAGAGTCGGGAGGAAGAGGACGAAGCTAGACGGGAGGAGTGGTGGTGCCGGGAGGAAAGGACTATGTTGGGTGCTTATTTGGACTGTGTTGTGGCTGGGGGGTTCACGGGGAAGACATGCCCTTCAGTTTAAGAAAAATAAAGTCCTTCTTGTGTTTTACACGTGCCTCAGTGTGAGTCTGTGTTGGGTCAGGTGCAATATAGCGCCTTTTATCACACTATATATATATATATATATAGTACATACAGTATATGCAGTATATATATACACTAAGGGGGTCGCTTGCCAACCCCCCTGCCTGTGCTATGCACCAGCCACTTCACATCTCTGCCGCTCGAGTTGTTAAGAGGGGGCTGAACACACCCCATGGAGATGCGGTCACTCCTCCGAAACCCCCTCTTAAGCAGTGATACAATAGGACACATATACAGTTTTTTTATTTACCTCCTCTTTGCTCAATCAGCTGTTGGCTTGTTGCTGCTCCCGTGCCGTGTGATCTGCATTTCGCATGGTGCTTCAAACATTTAAAAGCCTGTACAGCAGCTGTCCTACTCTTTGTCTTTTATTTCCGACCCCGGGCGTGGTTAAATCTCTTGGCACAAAGCCTCGTCTTGCGGGACATGAGTTCTTGATATTTTTTAGTTTAGAATTTAAAAACAGAATAAGAATTTGAAAATCTAACAACATCACATTAAAGTTTAATAAATTCTGAAAAGAATGATACCAAACATATATACTGTATGTAGGTTTTAAAATAAGCCTAATTTAAAGCGGGACAAAAAAGTGACATAAAGTCATTGCACTTTTAGGCTTAGGATTTTATATATATATATATATATATATATATATATATATATATATATATATATATATATATATATATATACAGTATATATATATATATATATAGTAGATAGATACTGTATATATATATATATTTATATATATATATATATATACACTATATAGATTATACGTAGGAAGTCAAAATATGAGGTTTGAATACACAATGGGAGGTCTGAAAATCGAAAGCACACCTTATGAGAAGGATTTAGGAGTCACAGTGGACTCGACACTATCAAGTGCCAGACAGAAGCCATTAAGAAGGCTAACAGACTGTCAGATTATAAAGCACCTTGATGTGTGGAGTGCAAGTCCAAGAAGCTTCATAATGCGCTGGTGAGACCTCATCTGGAGTCCTGTGTGTAGTTTTGGTCACAAAGCTATAAAAAGGACATAGCAGCACTAGAGAATGTCCAGAGAAGAGCAACTGGGCTGAGTCCAGGGCTACAGGGGATGAGTTATGAAGAAAGATTAAAAGAGCTGAGCCTTTACAGTTCAGTTAATTTCTCGCATTTCTCCCACAGAATATGTACAGCATATATGGACAGTATGTGAATTTCCCCTTGGGATTAATAAAGTATCTATCTATCTATCTATCTATCTATCTATCTATCTATCTATCTATCTATCTATCTATCTATCTATCTATCTATCTATCATATAGTGCCTTTCGCATATCTATTATATAGTGTCTTTCATATCTATCTATCTATCTATTATATAGTGCCTTTCGCATATCTATTATATAGTGTCTTTCATATCTATCTATCTATCTATCTATCTATCTATCTATCTATCTATCTATCTATCTATCTATCTATCTATCTATCTATCTATCTATCTATCTATCTATCTATCTATCTATCTATCTATCTATCTATCTGAACAGCCAGCCGTTGACGGTTTTTCAAATGCATCTGCTTACAGCCTGAGCTGATGATGAATCACTAAACACTTCACGCCTTAACTTGGGATACTTGTTGTTTTCTGCGTTTGACAGCAGCGGGCTGGCGTTGGGCACTGTGTATTGAGCCCTGCCATGGTGATTGGGCCGCCACACTCATACGAGGGTCTAGCAATCACGCGATGGCCATAACGTTATTTCAGTTCAATTTAGCAAAGTGCTCCGATGACAGAGTATCAGTGGGCCGCTGGACAGCGAGACCCTGTGCTGCAATGGCTGGCAGACTACAGTGTGAAATGGAAATGCACATTGATTTGTCTCCGGCTTGTTGGCCATCTATTGATTTTTTTCTGTCCATATATCTGAGGAAATATGAACTACGTGGGCTATGAGGTGCCACGGCAAACCTGTGCTGCCGGAGTTGGGAGCCATAAATTGAAGGTGGGTGGAAACTGCAGCCTTCAGTCCGCTGTGCTCTATTAGATCAGGCAGCACTAAGCTAATACATCACATTTATTTATTTGTATTTTACACAAGGGGGAAAATCAGCATGAGAGTTGTAGTCCACACACGTTTGTCCAAACCTGCTGTGGAAATTAGCAGCCATTGCTGCCACTTCATGGGTTTAAAAAGAGTGGGAATGAACCATCAGCGTGGACCCTGCGTGTTCTCTCCGTGTCTGACTGGTTTTATTTTGCTCCTGCTGCACCATAGCAAACGATGGCAGGTCCATCAAGAAATGGGGGCACCAGGTGGTCTCATCTGCCTCACGAGGTGCCCACGCGCAGATGAAGAAGCCACTCAACATGGAACGAGAAACGCGTTCAGGGCAGAGAAAGGCTGTATACAGTGCCCCTTCTTATTTAAACTATGAAACTCCAAGGGGGGGAACCTCACCCCCCTCCATCCCTGCAATCCTAATCTCCAAATGAATTGTTGAGAATCTGGACGTTTGAAACTCCAAAAATAGACCCCACTTGCTCTCCGACTGTATCGTATTAAATCTGGACGCTCAAAACTCCAGGGGGAGAAGCCCCCCACACCAATTGCACTCTCTAATTGAATCGTTTAAAATTCTGGACATATGGAACTCCAAAAACAGACCCCACCTGCTCTCTGACTGAATCGTATTAAATCAGGATGCTCGACACTCCAAAGGAGAAGCTTCTCGCCAATCCCTATTCTTAATCAATTCAGATCACATTCTGAACGCTTGAAACTCCAAAGGAGACCCTCGGCACGTTCTCTGATTGAATCGTATTAAATCTCGATGCTCGACACCCCAAAAGAGAAGCTCCCTGCCAAACCAATCCCCACTTTCTAATCGAATCGTATAAACTTCTTGAACGTTCAAAACTCCAAAGGAGACCCCCGGCTCGCTCTGTGATCAAATCGTATTAAATCTCGATGCTTGACACTCCAGGGGGTAGCCTCCCAAAGTCAAGCCCAGCCATTCCCATTCTCTGAATGAATCGTATAAAACTCTGGACATTTGGAACTCCAAAAACAGACCCCACCCGCTCTCCGACTGAATCGTATTACATGTCAATGCTCGACACTCCAAAGGAGAAGCTCCCCACTCCAAGCCAATCCCCACTTTCTAATCGAATCGTATAAAATTCTGAAGGTTCGAAACTCCAAAGGAGACCCCCGGCTCGCTCTCCGATCAAATCGTCTTAAATCGACATGCTTGAAACTCCAAGGGAAAGCTTCCCAAACTCACTCTCCGAATGAATCGTATAAAATCTGGACATTTGGAACTCCAAGGGGGAAATCCGTCCTCCAGTCAGATCTCAGTTCACCTGGATGCTCAACACAATACGAGGGGGCACCCTCTCTGCCCTCGTCCCCTACTCTCCAAACCAACAGTATTAAATCTGGACCCTTGAAACTCAACGGAAGGCACGTAAGCCCCTGCCTCTGGCCCTGTGCCCCTCTCCGATTGGACTGCTCTACTATTGAAACCCTTAAATTATATATAATCAGGGAAACACACCACAAGACTGGCACAACTCACAATCTGTCGCCAGTCCCAAAAGAACAAACTAAAGGAATTGCAACCCATGCAGGATAAATTGTTTAACGAGTCATGGGCAGAAAATATTAAAAAATAAAGAATAAATGTGAAGAACTTGTAGGTGATACACCATTCAGATTGAGGGAAGGATTGGGAACCCGAAAAGTACGTGTGAGCCTTACAGCTTTGAAATTTAGAACTGTTTCCACATACGTAGGTAAAGCTGACTGGCGAGACTACACTCGATGAATACATTTTAAGATTTAATTCACTTACGGAGAAATCACTCAAATGTCTCCTGAAATGGGAATTCTCAACCCCACTGTTTACTGATAAAATTACAGAAATACCACCCAACCGCCGGCTATGTATTTGTGGGTTCAACACACAACGTCTTATTTCCGGTTCACTTCTCATTCATGCCAGCACTCCTCCAAAGTTGTATTCTCAGGCCTCTCTTCTGAATCCTTTTTTTCAACTCCCAGGATAACAACGTCCATTCCTCCATGCATTTAATAAACCCGCTTGACGCTACAGTCATAGAGCTGATCACCTGGAGTGAGCAATGAGTCACTCTGAGGAAGGGAAGTGGAAGGCCTACTGGTGGCTGTGGTTACAGCTCATCTTCTGGTCCCTTCCACCTCAATATAAAGGGTAAGTGTCTATGTGTCTGTCTGTATGTCTGTCTGGTTGCTATGTTTATGTCATAACAAAAGATGGAGCATCACAAACATTTTTAGTAGTAAAATGCATTGCCATTTGTTTTTCTAATAGATGACACATCAAAAACATGAATCCAATACCAAGTGGCAAATAACAAGAGACATACGCATTGACTTTGTTGTTCTAACAGATGACACATCAGAAACATGAATCCAATACCAAGTGGCAAATAACATAGACATATGCATCGAGTTTCATCAGAAACATGAATCCAATACCAAGTGGCATATAACAGAGACATATGCATTGACATTCATCAAAAACATGAATCCGGTACCAAGTGGCATATAACAGAGATGTATGCATTGACTTTGTCATTCTAACAGATGACACATCAGAAACATGAATCCGATACCAAGTGGCAAATAACAGAGATATGCATTGACTTTCATCAGAAACATGAATCCGATACCAAGTGGCATATAACAGACACATATGCATTCACTTTCATCAGAAACATAAATCTGATGCCAAGTAGCATATAGCAGAGACGTTTGCATTGACTTTGTCATTCTAACAAATGACACATCAGAAACATGAATCTGATACCAAGTGGCAAATAACAGAGACATATGCATTGACATTCATGAAAAACATGAATCCGGTACCAAATGGCATATAACAGAGACGTATGCATTGACTTTGTCGTTCAAACAGATGACACATCAGAAACATGAATCCGATACCAAGTGGCAAATAACAGAGATATGCATTGACTTTCATCAGAAACATTAATCCGATACCAAGTGGCATATAACAGAGACATATGCATTGACTTTCATCAGAAACATGAATCTGATACCAAGTGACATATAACAGAGACATATGCATTGACTTTGTTGTTCTAACAGATGACACATCAGAAACATGAATCCGGTACCAAGTGGCAAATAACAGAGACATATGCATTGACTTTCATCAGAAACACGAATCTGATACCAAGTGGCATATAACAGAGACATATGCATTGACTTTCATCAGAAACATAAATCCGATACCAAGTGTCAAATAACAGAGACATATGCATTGACTTTGTTGTTCTAACAGATGACTCATCAGAAACACAGATCCAATATCAAGTGGCATATAACAGCGACATAAGTATTGACTTTGTCGCTCTAACAGATGGTGTGTCACAAACATTACCCCTCCAGACCGAATGTGGTCATTTTATGTTTCTTCCATTTCCAAATATTCGCACCAACAGTTGTCGCCTTCTCTCCCAGCTTCTTGCTGGTGGTCTTGTAGCCCATTCCAGCCTTGTGCAGGTCTTGTCCCTGACGTCCTTTGTTGCCCATAGTGGTGGAGAGGCTGGAATGGAAGAAACTGATTCTGTGGACAGGTGTGCTTTATACTCATAACAAGTTGAGATGTAATTGATTGATTGATGGTAATCTGTGTGCCACGTGGACACACAGTCAGTCTGTGGGAGCCAGGATTCTGGCTGGGTTGTAAGAGATCAAATACTTAATTTCACTTAATGACAAGCAAACCAATTTATAACTTTTATGTAATATGTCTTTTCTGGATTTTTGGTTGCTGTTCTGTCTCTCTCCATTAAAACTAAGACTACCATAAAAATTAAGAGATGGTTCAATTCTTTGCAAACTTACCAGTTCAGCAGGGAATCAAATACTTATTTCCCCCACTGTATGTCTCATGATTTCTTTTTAAGAATTCCTTATCTGGCTTTCATTTCTTACTATGTAAAGCACGTTGGTCAACTTCTACTTGTTTTAAATGCGCTATAGAAACTAAACAAATTAAATTGAAGTGTCAGAGCCGAAGGGGTACGAGTAATTCTATTTCAGTCTTTGATTTCGAATACATTTACAAACCTTTCTGAAAACATCAGGGGCTATTGACGTGCAGATCGAGGGGCCTAAACGGCAGGTGTATCCATTTCAAAGGAAATCTACAACACAATGAGGTGTGCAGAAGGCGAAGGGGTCTCAATACGTTCTGAACCCACTGTATTCTGCACCTCTTTGGGATGCGGGTAAAAACCTGACGAAGAAGTCACATTAACCGAGGTGCAGGAAGGGGCGAGGGGGTCCTGGCGAGGGTAACTCATTCGGTCAACACCAATGAGGAAGCCAATCAGGCTGTCATTTCATCTGAGTTTCTAGCCACATTTTTATTGCTTCAGTTTTGTCGACAGCGTCATAGGCTACTTGAAGCCTGCTTTAATCTGGAAATATAAGACAAAGCCACATCATAGGTTTGTGGTAAAAGTGAGGAAAACAAAGATGTGGCCTGAAATTAAAAACACACACACACACACACACACACACACACACACACAGAGTTTTCAAAACCACAGGCCCGTTGAAGAAGATGTGCAGAAGCAGGTCATGCAGACGTAAAAACACGTGAGCCGAGAACTCCCTCCATGCCCTCCTCATCAAACCAA